>NC_067439.1:18669713-18786499 GCF_009764475.1 Pristis pectinata | reverse complement strand
GCCACCAGTTGCGAAAGGTGCTCACTGACCGTTTGGGACACCAGAAGGGTGCGTGCTTACTCGTTCAGGAGACCATAGAGCAGGACGCTTGTTTCTGTGCGTTCAGAATAAGTTTGAAACTTTGGGGTAACAAAGTCTTATGTGAAACAGAATGCAGTCAGCAGCCTGAACTCAGTGGCACAGAAGTGGAATATTGCAGAGGACGTCCTTTCGGGGTTTAAGTCTGTTCTGTTTTATTTTTGTCCTTCCCTTGACTTTTGTTTAATGTGGGAATTAGCATGGAAATACTTGCAAGAGAGAAATCAGTGTCAGGCACAGCAAGAGGCAGGAGAAGGAAGGGGACAGGTACAGAGAAGAGTTGGACGGGATGTAAAGAGAGAGAGACGTGGATAAGAAGCTGACAGAGGAGCTGGAACAATATCAGGATCATTCAGTCAGGGACCTAGATAGTCTGAGAGATAAATGGGGAAAGGCCCAGCGGGCGGCTGCTCACTGGGTAGCAGTCATGGGAGTGGCCAAAGAGGAAGGTGAGGAGGTAGATTGGGAAGTACTGGCTCGGGATGTCGACAAGTGGGAACGTGCCAGCATACAGGAGAGGTTATCCCCAGACTTGCCTATCAGGATGGCAGACAAAACAGGCCCAGAATCCTGATGACCCAGCCAGCCCCTGACACTGATTACTACAATTCACAAACCCTTCACAAAGCATTTTGTCTGAGCCGCCCTCACTTCCAGTTGCGTGTGGGAACGCAGAATTCTGGCGCCAGCTCAAAGAAATGATTGAAGTTCACCAGATGTGCCCCGAAGATACACATGTGTTGGCTAAAGCCAAATGCCCAAGGAATCTGTCGGACAGTATGGCCCAGGGGGTGCGGGATGGTACATGGAAGACCAGTGGCAGTAATGAGGAGAGATATCGGAACGTGAGGGAGAAGTGAGGCAGTGACTCGGGAGATGCGAATAACTGGGCAATGGGAATATCAGTGGGTCAAGAGCTGATGAGCCCACCATGGATTACACAGAGTGTAAATATGGTGCATGTGAGGAATACTTACGGGCAGACAGTCCTGGTCAGGATGACGCAGTCTTCCTGAAAATGCTGAAGGAATAGCTGAGCTCAGCCCACCATGAAGTTTCAGATTTGGGTATCGCTGTGGGATTGACCTACCCCACAATAAAATCATGGACCGGGGAGATAGACCAGAGGAGAGGGAACAGCAGTCACTGAGTGGCTGCAGTAGATGTTGCCCCAGTGAGGACACAGAGGAATTGCTTTGTGTGCCAGCGACGGGGACACAGCGATGGACCGCCGGAACAGACATAGAAGGGTAAAGGAGATGATCTATTCCAGCAGTGGCCTCTCAGGCCATGGTTGGAGGTGGTGTCCTAATAAGGGAGAAAGGCCTGAGAGTCGCCCACCAAAACAAACAGGAACCACAGCAGTGCCTCTCTGTCCAAACTGTCTGCCGACCAGACCATGGAGCTGGTGAGGACAGCGTCCAGTTCAGACAAACAGCCGGCAGCAGCCTCCATTGCCAGTACTGATCACCCACGGATGGACACAAGAGGTTTATTAGGGGGCCAGCAATGCGATATGTTAGTGGACACAGGGTCAGCAGCATAGATCACTGATCTACCCTTGCCAATGTTACTGGTGCAGGAGGAGACCCAATGAGAGCAGAGAGGAGTGAACCTCAGGTGCTTGAGACAGAGGGAGTTCAGCTCCCTGTAGATTTTTGGGTGTGCCCAAACAATGAGGGTACAGTCCTGGGGAAACACACACTGAGTAAGGAAGGTGCGATCATAGACTCAGGGAAGGGACAGATTACGTGGATGAATCAGGGTCAGCAAAACCAAATGTCCCACAGAGAGACAGCAGCCCCAAGCAGGGACAGGAGACAAGACAACGTGTGTGAATCAAGTCAAGAGGTCCCGGGGGTCGGGGCCAAACACAGACAAAGTGTGAGAAGCGACACAGCTGCCTGCAGAGGCAGCAGGAATTCAGGGAAAGGCTCATCAGAAAGAGGGAAGTGAGGAGCAGAAAGGGAGTGAGTGGGCAGAGCTCAGGGTGAAAGGAGCAGCAGAAGAACACGAGGTGACTGGAACTGCAAGTGTTGAGGAGGGAACTGTTGGAGCCAGTTCAGTAAAGTTGTCTGGAGAGGCAGAGGAGAAGGAGAAGAGGGAAGCAAAGAAGGGACCAGATGGTAGCTGGACCCATGGGGAGGCAGGAGTGGCTGTAGCCCCAGTGTGTATGAGGCAGATTTTGCTGAAGTTATACCATGGGGTGATGCATCAGGGAAGGCACAGCATGATCACGATGTGGATGTTGTGGCCGGGCCAGGGCTAAGATAACGTGCAAGCAGAGATAGTTTACAGACAGTATGCAGTCAACCCAGGCGAGAATCGTCCTTGAGAGCACAGCTCCCCTTTGCACAGCATGGGACCCGAGGCTATTTGGCATCCGAGACAAGATCAGGATGCACACGAAGGATGCGAGGCGCACACTAACTATTGGACAATTCCTTTACTAACGCGAAGGTTTTATTGGCCATCAACATGTAGTTTCTATTGGCCATTAATATCTGCATTATCGTAGAATGATTGATGATTGATTATGCAATTTAGGGATTTGAACGTACACAAGGTTTCCGATTGGTCCATATCTGTATCCAACGAGCCAATATGTGTATAAAAATAACATTGTGTTCAGACTTTAGAATAGTTCGGTGACAGGGGCTGGACTGTCCTCCTTGTGCACAAGTAGATAAAGTGTGATTGAGAAACGAGAAAAAGTTGTCAGAGTCCAGTTACTCGGTTACTCCTGGTGTTCCAATAAATTATTATATGAATCCTTGAACTACTTCCACTGTTGTCTCTAATTCTGGACAATGATAGTTCTTGCTCATCTGATGCTTCAGCCTTAACCTGCTAATGTCCAGATTGTCAACATTTAAACCTTGAACGGTCATTCCTCTTTAACCTTCATTCTTCTAATATTGAATCACTGTCATGGTAGCACCTTTATCCCCACCTTTCGACACTTGCTCAACTCTACTCTGAAGCACAGGGTCCTAAGGCCCCTCCTCTGCTTGGCATCGTCCAGTCTAATCAGCAGTCATTAGAAAACAAGACTGAGCACCTCAGAGCAAGATTGCTTTATCAGAGGGACATGAGGGACTGCTGTGTACTTTGTTTCTCAGAAACATGGCTCACTCCCAACGCTGCTGACACAGAGCTCCAGCCCGAGGGTTTTTTCAATCCACCGCATGGACCAGACGGCAGAGTCGGGTAAGGGAAAAGGCGACGGTGTCTGCTTTATGATAAACTTTACTTTATTCGGAGGCGAGGGAGGCTGGATTTATCACTGAACACCAACGAACTTCAACAGATGTACTGTTGAAAGTATCCTGGCTGGTTACATCATGGTCCGAATGGCAAGTCGAATGTGCAGGAACGTAACAATCTGCAGAGAGTACCACCCTCTGCCCAATACCTCGCGGGAAAATCCCTTCCCACCATAGGTAGTGTCTGCCTCAAGAAGAAAAGACCCATCATCAAAGATCCCCACCATCCAGGCCATGCCATCTTCCTGCAGCTACCATTGGGCAGGAGATACAGAAGCCTGAAGTCCCACACCACCAGGTTCAAGAACAGCTACTTCCCTTCAACCATTCAGTTCTTGAACCAACCAGCACAACCCTCATCACGAGAATTTACCAACACAATGACACTTTCATCAACTTGCACAAAAATGGACCTTGTTTTATTTGTTCTAATATTGTTGCTTCTTGTAAAAATTGTGCTTAAATTATGTTTCTCTTGTGAATGCTGCTTATTTGATGTGATGTGCCTGTGATGCTGTAGCAGGTAAGTTTTTCATTGTGCTTGTGTACACATGAACCTGTGCACATGACAATAAACTCAACCTTGACTTTGACGATTCCACAAACTAAATCCAGTGCGTGTGTTCATTTTATCAATGCCAAAAACATCCTGTTCCCGTTTGCTGTGTTCAATTGTCGAAAGAGAGCTTTCACCGATTCCATCCACCCTTTATCATTGTCCTTACTCTTCTTGGAAGAAATGGAAGCAGGTTACACATTACACACATTTATTCATCAAAGCAATGATTGGCGTCAGCTGCTTTCAGTTGATAATTTCAATTAATATAATTAGCATAAAAACAAAGATGCCTTCCTAATCTGCTCCCTGGTGATTTTTATCCGGTATAAATATAACAGACTGTGAATGCAGTGTATTGTGTGCTTAAAGCTTTCAACAGCAATGCATGGAGTTCCACAAATCCTGGGGTTGGCCATTTGCTATTCCATCATTGCAGTCATCGGCATTCCTGGTAAGGTATTGGTGTTAATTATCAATCTGCAGAATGTCGTGAAATGTTGCATCACTGCTGTGTTTACTGGGATTGTTGCTTTCTGTCAATTGTGGATATTTCACCGCTTTGCTATTCTCCCAGTATCATTAATACACTTTCATTGTTTTCTCCCATTGGTTGTACCAGTTTCATTGAATATTTTATTCCTTTTAAATTTTATTTCTTTAGAGTGCATTTTACACAATTAGTCGTTGAGTTTCTTCTTTACAACTTCAAATGTCAAATGTCAACTTCAAATGTCAACTTCAAATGTCAAATGTCAAATAATAATTCTGTCATCTCTTCTCATTCTGATGGAAAACACCCAACTGTAATGGAAGCAATTTCTTTTCTTATGGAACTTGAATGAACAGACTCAAACAAAATTTGACACCAAGTTTACATGAAGGAGTTTAACACAGGACGTGGAGTGTTCAGAATAGCATGAGAATATTGAAATAGTGGAACTGAGGATCCACAAGTCAGTCAGTTGCAGGATGGGTATTTGAACTGGAGATTTTGTGATTCAATGTACTGGCAGCAGAGAGGTGATGAAAGTGAATTTATGGAGAGTGCAATGTGGAAGATCAGTCATTGATGAATCCAGATGGATGGAATTTTAGATCAAATCAGTGGAGACAAGAGGAGGAGTGCATGCTGTAATAGGGCTTGATATTGGTATTCTTGGTGAAGGAGAAAAATTGTGGGGTATCTGAAACTACATGCAGATTGGACAAACCAGATCACTGGTTGTGCATATGGGGAGGGAGCAGAGTGAAACACAGAATTGGTTTGGTGGATGAAGACGTGCATGCGAAAGGGACATCCGAGGGAGCGCAGCTTTGCAGCAGTGATCTGTGATTTTACTAAGTATTGGTATTGGTGTTGGTTTGTTATTGTCACTTGTACCAAGGTACATTGCAAAACTTGCCTTGCATACCAATTGTACAGGTCAATTCATTACACAGTACAGTTACACTGAGTTAGTCCAGAGTTGTTTGCGGTAGTACAGGTAAAAACAATAACAGAACAAAGTGTCACAGCTACAGAGGAAGTGCAGTGCAGGTAGACAATAAGGTGCAAGGTCACAACAAGGCAGATTGTGAGGTCAATGTCCATCTCATCGTATAAGAGAACCGTTCAATAGTCTTATCACAGTGGGACTGATGCTGTCCTTGAGCCTGGTGGTATGTGCCCTCAGGTTCATGTATCTGCTACCTGATGGAAGAGGAGAGAAGATCAAATTTGACGGGTGGGTGGGGTCTTTGATTATGCTGGCTGCTTCACCAAGCCAGCGAGAGGTGAAGACAGAGTCCATGGAGGGGAGGCTGGTTTCTGTGACTCGCTGGGCTGTGTCCACAACTCTCTGCAGTTTCTTGCAGTCCTGGGCAGAGCAGTTGTCATCCCAAGCTGTGATGTATCCGGATAGGATGTTTTCTATGGTGCATCAATATAAGTTGGTGAGCGTCAAAGGGAACATACTGAATTTCTTTAGCCTCCCGAGGAAGTAGAGGCGCTGGTGAGCTTCCTTGGTTGTGATATCTACGTGATTTTACCAGGACAAATATTGGTGATGTTCACACCCAGAAACTTGAAGCTCTCAACCCTCTCTACCTCAGCACCGTTGATGTAGACAGGTGGATGTCCACTGCCCCCTTTCCTGAAGTCAGTGACCATTGATGAAGAGTAATGAAGATTAACAATGTCGGTCAGTTGGTGCACTGTCTCTGTGCCAGTGGAAAATGCCTCATCCCACTTTTTAGCAGCATGCCTATAGCGCTCTTCAAATTCACATCCAAATGTAGTTTAGATATGAAGGTATACAGTAGCTTTCAGGAAGTTAGTTCTGAACATCCATCTGGGGCAACAAAACACACAGCACAATCATAACACACACAAAATACAGACCACACACAATCACTAACACACACTCACTCCCTCTGTCTTCCTCTGTTGCAGCTAACTTGGCCGTGATTGGGGTAATGTTCCGCACACTATGCGGTCTCTCCAGATGTATCACTGTCTACTTGCTGTCGATGGCGGTGACGGATCTCCTGGTCATTATCACGGGCGTGATATTAAACCGGATTCTTCCCATGACTTCCCAGTCCAATTTCCTAACCATTGCTCCAGCCTGCATTGTGAATCTCACGGCAGCTTACGCCATAAGAGACTGCTCCGTCTGGGTAACGGTGATGTTCACCTTTGATCGCTTTGTGGCTATTTGCTGCCAAAATTTAAAATGAAATATTGCACAGAGCGAACGGCGGCTGTGGTGATCGGTACGGCTACTGCCCTGGGCTGTTTCATGAATGGATTTAACTATTTTATTCATGAACCTCTACATAAAAATGATCCCTCACCGTGCAAAGTAAAGTCAGCATTTTATACGTCACCTGGCTGGATAGCATTTGACTGGATCGATAGTATTTTAACCCCTTGTCTGCCATTTGTTCTAATTTTGCTGTTCAATTTCCTCACCGTCAGACACATTTTGAAGGCCATTAGAATGCGCAGGAGACTCCAGGGTGGTGGGAACAGTGAGAGACAGAGCTACCTGGAGATGGACAGCCGTAGGAAGTCTATCATACTGCTCCTCAGTATCTCGGGTATCTTCATCCTCTTGTGGCTGCTGGAACTGATTGGTTTCCTCTACATTCGCATTGCCGATGTCGCTTATTTTTCAGGTTCCAATTTCAGTGACTCACTCTTCCCTCTGCAAGAAAGTGGGTACGCGCTTCAGTTCCTGTGTTCCTGCGTGAACCCATTTATTTATGCAGGGACACAGAGTAAGATCAGAGACGAGATAAAGCTGGGGCTGAAATATCCACTGACTCTCATCAATAAATTACTGAAATAAACAATTTTTATTCTTTGTGAACGGTTCATGTTGTAAACCACCTTCATCCTGTTCTCCATCATCTCACCGGCTGAATTCTATATTTATAGTGCTGTACAACGCACAGAAACAGGTCTTTTGGCCCAACTCGTCCATGCCGAACAAAGTGCCTTACTGAGCCAGTTCCATTTGCCTCATTTGGTCCTTATCCCTCACAACCTTTCCTGTCCATGGACCTGTCCAAATGTCTCATTAACATTGCACTTGTTCCCACCTCTGCGACTTCTTCTGGCACCTCGTTCCAAACACTCAGCAGACTCTGTCCTCACTGCTGGATCCATGCTGCGTTGTGATGGCGCCTTGCTCCTTCCTGCTTTATGTTAATCTTGTACTCTAACATCTCGCCTGCTCAGTCACATAGTCACAGAGTTACACAGCACGGAAACAGGCCCTTCGGCCCACCAACTCCATGCTAACCATCAAGCCCCCATTTGCACTGATCCCTATTTTATTCTGCTCACATTCTAATCATCTCTCCCCAGATTCTACAGCTCACCAAAACATTGGGGGCAATTTACAGCCATCAGTTACCCTTCCAACCTGCATGTCTTTGGGCTGCGGGAGGAAACCCATGCGGTCACATGGAGAACGTGCAAATTCCACACAGACAGCACCGGATGTCAGGATCGAACCTGGGTCTTTGGAGCCGCGAAGCAACAGGGCTACCTGCAGTCCCACTGTGCCACCCACTTGCAGCAATTTAGCTGAATTAGCTGAATACCAAGAAGGGCTGGTCTACTGGACATTACAGAGGTCTGGTCACAAGGAAGTGAGCTGTTGGCAGATCCACCAATAAGAAGGAGCAGGGCTGCTCTGATAACACAACCATGGGTTGTATCTACATGCTCACTTTGTATTGTAAAGGGCTTGAGCTTTTTTTATTCTAATTGTGTGCTTTCTTGTAAAACTTGTGTATAATTTGTGTGGAATGTATGTTTTTCTTGTGAATGCTGCTAATCTGATGCTGTGTGTCTGTGATGCTGCTGCAAGAAAGGTTTTCATTGCACCTGTGCACACGTGTATTTTTGCATTTGTCAATAAACTCCACTGTGACGTTGACATGAACCCATTTGGTCACACCCTGTCAGAGATATTCCCTTTGTCCCATCCATCCCACAACCCACCTTCTCTGTAACTTCACCAACTTTTCTTTCACTTTCCCATTTGAAAGGGTCTTCAGCCTGAAACGTTACCTGTCGTTCCCTCTCCACAGATGCTGCCTGACCTGCTGAGAGTGGCCAGCACTTTCTGTTTCTGTTCCAGATTTCCAGAATATGCAGTGTTTTGATGAGTGGACTGGTCCTGCATTCTGAGGAGCTCATCAGAATGGGAGGAGTTCACATTTCATTGGAGCCTACAGAATGCTTCCAGACTTGACATGTTGGGTGCAGGATCCCCCTCACCTCTGTATCCCGGTTGTCTACCCTATTTTCAGTCCAGATGAAAGGTCTCGAGTCAAAGCGTCAACTGTCCATTTCCTTCCTCAGATGCTGCCTGAGTCACTGACTTTCTCCAGCAGCTCACCTTTTGCTTCAGGTTCCAGCGTCTGCCGTCTCTTGTGTCTCCAGCACCACATCTAACTCCTGCTTGAATATCAAGTTCAGTCGAGTTTATTGTCATGTGCAGGAGTACGGTTAGGTATAGGTACAACGAAAAACTTGCTTGCAGCAGCATCACAGGCACGTAGAATCAGACAACACATAGAACAGAAATTGTACAAGACAGTGAAGAAAAACAGTGCAAAGCCAGACATTAGTGCAAAACACCACAATCAGAGACAAGTCCATGGTAGTGCAAGAGGTGGTCCACAGTGTCCCGTTGCTGAGGTAGGGTTGGAGGTGTGCAGGTTGCTTCAAGAACCTGATGGTTGCAGGAAAGTAGCTATTCTTGAACCTGCTGGTGTGGTTTCATGTATTTACTGATTCAGCCTCAGCTGCCTTCTTATAATTCCACAGGGACACCGCCCTCTGGGCAAAGGGAATTCTACTCAGCTCAGTCCTAACTGACCTGTCCCTTATCCTTAGGCAGTGACCTCCGGTTCTGGACTTCCTCACTGTCGGGAAGAACCTTCCTGCATCTCATCTGTCTGGTCCTGTCAGGGTTTTATAAGTTTCAATGAGATTCACTCTCAGCGTTCGAAACCAGTGAATATACGCCCAACCTTCTCAATCTCTCTTCATACATCAGTCCTGGAATCAGCCTGGTGAATCTTTGCTGCACTCCCTCCATAGCAAGTCTGTCCTGCCTCAGATAAGGAGACCAAAACTTTACAAAGTACTCAAGGTGTGCTCTCACCACAGCCCTGTATAATTGCAGCAAGGCATCCCTGCCCCTTTAAAAAAAATCCTTCTTTTTGAATCCCAACACACCATTTGCCTTCTTAACTGCCTGTTGCATCTTCCAGTGACTGGTGCACCCAGACCTTGCTGCCTCTACACCTTTCCCAATCTCTCACTGTTCAGATAATAATCCGCCTTTGCGTTTTTCCACTAAAGTGGGTAACCCCACATTTCCCCACGTTATACTGCATCAGCCATGCATTTCCCCACCCTCTCAACCTGTCTAAGTCACACTGGAGTTTCTGTGCACCATCTGCACAGCTCAAACTCCCACCCAGTTTTGTCTAATGTGCAAATGTGGACATATTGCATTTAAACTTTCACAACAATCATTAAGATATGGGCAGGCACAGTCGTGTATCGGTTACTGTAACGCTATTACAGTGCTAGCGACCCAGGTTCAATTCCAGACACTGTCTGTTAGGAGTTTGTATGTTCTTTACCGTGTCTGCATGGGTTTCCTCAGGGTGCTCTGGTTTCCTCCCACATTCCAAAGAGGTACGGGTTAGGAATTTGTGGGCATGTTATGTTGGTGCCGGAAGTGTGGCCACACTTGCGGGCTGCCCGCAGAACATTCTACACAAAGATGCATTTCACTGTGTGTTTCTATGTACATGTGACTAATGAAGAATTCTTATCTTATTTTAAATATTGTGAATAGTTGGTGTCCCAGCACATAATCCTGTGATAACCCACTTGTCACTGCTTGCCACTTGGGAAAAGAACTGTTTATTCTTCCTTTAGTTCCCTTTAAATCTCCTACCCCTTGCCTTAGACCTATGCCCTCTGATTACAGACACGTCTGCTGAGGGAAGAGTCACAGATCTACACAACATGGAAACAGGCCCTTCGGCCCAACTGGTCTATGCCGACCATTGGCTCCTCCCATTTACCGGCATTTGGCCCATATCCCTCCAACCTTTCCTGTCCATGTCCTTGTCCATGACATTTAATAGTTGTTATCACACCTGCCTCAACCAATTCTTCCGGCAGCTTCTTCCACTTGCACATCACCCTTTGTGTAAAAGAGGTTGTCCCTCAAGTTCCTTTTAAACTCTACCCTCTCACCTTCAGCCTGTGCCCTCTCGTTCCTGATTCCCCTCCCTGATGTGTCGTAGTGTCTGAAACTTGGCCTTCAGATCATCGACCTTAAGCTGAAATTCCCCGAGCAGCCAACATTTGCTGCAGATTTGACCACCATTAACCTCAGTGGGGTCCACCAGTTCCCACATGTTGCAGTAAGTCATTGTGTATCCAGCTGTTTTCATTCCATATAATTAATTAGATTATATCAGTTTTGCATTAGATCTAATCATTTTAATCTGCTGGATCCCTTGGATACAACAATATCCAAGGATTTAACTATCTTAGCAAATCAGAAGAGATTTGGAAGAAATACTGACCAATCACCTGCTCGTTGACCTCTGATGTGACACTGCATCACTGACAACCAGAAGCAGCTGTGGCCAGGTGTGAGAGTTACTCTTCTTTTAAGTTTGAAATTAAATGTTGTTTCCTTTCTTGGCTTCCCTGCTCTTTCCCTCCTCTCATCTGCCAGGTCTTGAGGCTCCGAATCTTTTCTCAGTCTGGAGGTTTGTGTGCACCCAGCAGAGTGACAGTTCCCTCTTTGTTCCTGATGTCTACCCACAGAGGAGCCTCATCTGAATATCCTCCCTCAATACCACTGGAATGAGTGACTGAATCAATGCTGTAATGCCACCTCCTCTTCTACCCCTCCCTGTCACATCTGTAGATTCCAGACACTGGGATGTTCAGCTGCCAGTCCTGTCCTTCCTTTGACCACATTCTGTGACAGTGACAATACCTTATTCCTATGTGCTGCTCAATGCTCTCAGTTCATCTGTCTTACTCATGAGGCTCTCTAATTTAATGAATATGGAGAAACAAAGATGGATGCTGGTGCACTGACCTTTACAAGTTAAGGCATTGAGTATAAAAGTTGGGAGGTCATAATGCAGTTGTACAGGACGCTTGTAAGGTTGAACTTGGAGTGTTGTGTTCAGTGTCGGCTGCTCTGCCATAGGAAAGATGGTATTAAATGGAAGGAGTGAAGGAAAGGTTTACAAGCATGTTGCCAGGACTTGAGGGACTGAGTTCGAGGGAGAGGTTGGACAGGTTGGGACCATTCCTTGGAGCACAGGAGACTGAGCGGTGATCTTCTTGAGGTGTATAAAATCAGGAGGGGCAGAGATAGGGTGAATACACTCAGTCTTTTTCCCCTCAGAGTTGGGGAATTGAGATCTAGAGGGCATAGGTTTAAGTGTGAGGAGTAAGAATTTTTTTTTTGCACACACACACACACACACACACACACACACACACACACACACACACACACACACACACACAATCTATGTGGAACATGTTTTAAAACCAGTTGGACAGGTGCATGGATTGGAAAAGTTCAGAAGGTGATGGGCCAAAGCAGGTAAATGGGACAAGCTTGGATGGGCCATCTTGGTCGGCATGGACCAGCTGGGCTGAAGGGCCTCTTTCCGTGCTGTTTCACTCCAGGAATTGGGTGGTGACCAAATACCTTATTTACAAGTTTGCTGATGAAACAACTCTGTGGGATTGTCAGTAGAAGCTAAGATAAGATTTCTTCACTAGTCACATGTACATAGAAAATCACAGTGAAATGCATTTTTTTTTGTGTAGAGTGTTCTAGGGCCAGCCCGCAACTGTCGACAAGCATCCGGTGCCAACATAACATGCCCAAAACTTCCCAACGCATATGTCTTTGGAATGTGGGAGGAAACTGGAGCACCCGGAGGAAACCCACGCAGACACGGGGAGAACATACAAACTCCTTACAGACAGCGGTGGGAGGAGGATGCAAAGAGGCTTGAAGAGGTTGCAGTTAAGCTGGATGAGTGGGATGGGGGGAAAATGTCAGTCATGCATTTTAGTGCACAGCAAAGTGGAGGATTTTATGAAATGGGAACAATTCCAAGCTGCTGAGTCGTCTTTGTACTTGAGCCACTGAAAGACAACAGGTGATTGGGAAGTTAAATCCCCTTTATGACAAGAAGATTTGAGGAGAGGAGTAAAGTGATCTTTAGTGACTGTTGCAGAGCATTGGGTAGTTGGGGTCTCCCTTATCTAAAGAAGGATAGACCAACCATAGAGTGGGGCGCAGTGAAGGTTCCTGACACAGAAGTTCTGAGGAAAGTTTGTGTCTTGGCTTGTGTTCTCCAGAGGTGAACTCACTGAAACTTGCAAATTCTTGCAGGGCTGGAAACGGGGAGAATGATTCTTCCAGCTGAGGACTCTGGAACCTGGGGACACAGTCTCAGAATAAGGGGTCGGCCATCTGGGACAAAGATGTGGAGGGGTTTCTTCACTTGGAAGGTGGTGAACCTTTGGAATTCTCTCCCCGGAGCTCTGTGGAGACTCAGTCACTGCATTGATTCAAAACACAGACGGACAGGGTTCTTGAATTGAAGGTAATCGAGGAATATGTGGGTAGTGCTGGAAAATGGACGGAGAAGGTCAGCTGTCATCTTAATGAATGGTGGAGCAGACTTGAGGGGTAGAATGGCGTTCTCTTGTTCTTATTTCTCAGGTTCTAACGTTGTTATTTTTGAGTTCGCGCAGGCAAAAAGACATTTACTGTTTTCTTTCTGTTTCTAACAATTTATTTTCCAAGATCCAGCAACTGCTCATTTGGATTCTTATCCACAATGCCCCTGAGCATTTAATTCGAATGTGCCCCCATTTTGTCAAATATCTTTCTCCATGGAACTCGATCAAAATCCTTCCGTAGAAACATTGAGGACACCCACTGCATTCCCTCTTTTACCTCCAAAAATTCAATGCAGCCAGTCGCACACTATTTGCCTTTTCGAACTTTGTGTCATGGAGTCAGACAACGCAGGAACAGGCCACTCGGCCCACCAAACCCTTGCCAGCCATTAAACACCCATGTACACGAATCCCATTCCCAACAGCTTCCCCCAGATCCTACCACAAACCTACACACCAGGGACAATTTACAGTGGCCAATTAACCTACCAACATGTCTTTGGGATGGCTCTATGAACATAAACTTCTCCAAGGGCCTGTCAAGGTTTTGCCCGATTGCTGTTTCTAAAAGCTTTCCAACCACCGAGGTGACCGATCTGTGAAGACACAAAAACATTTTGGAAAATGTGGGGAAACCATGGATCGATTTAAGAGTGAGGGATTTTAAAAAAAATGGGCTTTTGAAATATTGAGACAAGAACAATTGTAACGAAACTCAATGGATCTGCTTGGCTTGATGGCCAATATCCAGGGAATTCAAAGAGATCTCAACTGAGACGATGATTCCAGAAGTTATAACCTTCCGTCGACTGCAGAACTGTCTCTTCAGACTGAAAGGTGACAGACGCATCTCCTTTATTGAAGAAAATAGAGAAAGGAAAAGGAAGTTGTTCACAGTTAGTCTGACGTCAGTGTGGGGGGAAAATGCTGGAATCTCCTGCTGCAAATTGGGTCTGCAGGGTATGTGGAAAATCAAAATATGATTGGGAAAAATCAAAACAGATTTTAAGACCGGAAAGTGCGTTTGCGAAATCGATTGGAATATTTTGTAATTGTAATTGGCATGATAGTTAAACGTAGACAGTAGATTTACAGAACAGTGTTATCTGAGTGTATTTTTCTTCAAAGTTTGGGTTTCTGGGATTTATGAGTCAAATATTGTTGTAAAACATTAACTAATTTACTTCCCACAGACGCTGTTTGACCCGAGTGTTTCCAGCATTTTCAGATTTTGTTTCAGATTTTCAGCATCTGCAGTTTCTTTATTTTGAGTTTTGTTTACCTTTCAGTATCCTGCCTCTGACTGCACCTCCGACATAATGTTCAAGGAACCCGTCTCGCCAGCATTCAATGAACTTACATCCTCAAGTCCACATCTGCCAATTTGATTTGCAGCCAACAAGGAGTTAAAACAGGAGACACAAGAGACTGCAGATGCTGGAATGTGGAGCAACACAGAAACTGCTGGAGGAATTCTATGGGTCGAGCAGCACTTTGGAGGGAAATGGACAGTCGACGATGAGCCCATGATGATTGCTTTATCATAGATTTAAGCCCTTAATTCCTTCTTGATTTGTCCAACAGGGGGCTGACAGTATTCTTCTATCCCTTTCCAATTACCTCCTAAAACGATCCCACTCACGAATAAATCATGTCCTTTTATTCCCATTGTCCTGATGCCGTTGTGTTATAGGACCGACCCTGCTCCTTCCTATCGGTGAATCTGCCAACCACTCTGCAACATTAATAAATACCCCGAAATATTCAGCTCTCTTCCTTGTGACCAGACCACTGGAATGTCCAGTAGACCAGACCCTCTTGGTACTGCAAATTCATCTAACATGTAGCACAGTGGGACAGCAGGTAGTGCCACTGTTTAACAGCTCCGGAGACCCAGGTTTGATCCTGACCTCCAGCGCTGTCTGTGTGGAGTTTGCACCTTTTCTGTGTGACCGCATTGGTTTCCCCACAGCCCAAAGACGTGCAGGTTGGGATGGTAATTGGTCGCTGTAAATTGCACCAAATGTGCATTTGAAGGGTAGAATCTGGGGGAAGATGATGAGAATGTGGGGAGAATAAAATACGGGTCAGTGTAAATGGGGGCTTTATGGTCAGCATGAAGTTGGTGGGCCGAAGTACCTGCTTACGTGCTGTGTAACTCTGCGACACAATTGTCCAACATAAAGCAGGAAGGAGCAAGGCTCCGTAACAACGCAGTGTAGACCCCCGTGTGAGGACAGAGTGTGGTGAGTGCATGAAACGAGCTGCTGGAGGGAGTGGTGGAGGTGGGATCAATTGCAATGTTTAGCAGAGATTTGGACGGGTCCATGGATAGGAAAGGTTGAGAGGGAGATGGGCCAAATGCTGCCAAGTGGGACTGGCTCAGTGAGGTAACTTGGTCGGCATGGAAGAGTTGGGCTGAATGGCCTGTTTCTGTGCTGTCTAATAGAGTTAGGACTGAGCAGGTGAGATGACAGAGAACACGATGAGGGCGGTTTGCAACATAAACTGATTCCAAAGAATAAAAATTGTTTATTTCATTAATTTATTAATGAGAGTCAGTGGATATTTCAGCCCCAGCTTTATATCATCTCTTATCTTACTCTGTGTCCCTGCATAAATAAATGGGTTCACGCAGGAACACACGAACTGAAGCACGTACCCGCTTTCTTCCAGAGGGAAAATTGAGTCACTGAAATTGGAACCTGAAAAGTAAGTGACGTCGGCAATGCGAATGTAGAGGAAAGTTATCAGTACCAGTAGCCACAAGAGGATGAAGATACCCGAGATACTGAGGAGCAGGACGATAGACTTCAAGCGACTGTCCGTCTCCGGGTCGCTCTGTCTCTCACTGTTCCCACCGCCCTGGAGTCTCCTGCGGATTATAATTGCCCTTAAATTTTTTTTGCCTGACGGTGAGGAAATTGAGCAGTTAAAATCGGAGGAACGGCAGGCAAGGGACGAATATGCTGTCAATCCAGTCATATGCTGCCCAGCCAGGGGACGTATAAAATGTTGACTGAATTTTGCATGGTGTGGGCTCGGCTTTATGTGGGGGGTCAAATATAAAACCCACAAATACATTTTTGAAACAGCTCAGGGCAGTAACCGTTCCGATCACCACAGCCGCCGTTCGCTCCTTGAAGTATTTAATTTTCAATTTTTGGCAGCAAATAGCCACAAATCTATCAAAGGTGAACATCACCGTCACCCAGACAGAACAGTCTGATACGACGAGGGCTACCACGAGATTCAGAATGCAGGCCGGTGCGATGGTCAAGAAATTGGACGGGTAAGTCATGGGAACAATATGTATTAATATCACGCAAGTGATAATGGCCAGGAGATCCGTCACCGCCATCGACGTTAGGTCGACAGTGATACATCTGGAGAGACCACATCGTCTGCGGAACATTACCCCAATCACGGCCAAGTTAGCTGTAATAGAGGAAGACAGAGGGAGAACATGTCAGTAATTGTGTGTGGTATGAGTGGGTGGTGTTGGAACGTGTGTGTGTGGTTTGTGGTGTTTTTATCTCTGTGTGTGCTTGTGTGATGCGATAATGGCATGAGGATTTTTGTGCTCTGTGGTTGTGGGAGTGGTTCATATTGATAGAGTGCGGTGTGAGTGTTATGTTTAAGTGTGGTGTGCGTGTGTGATGTTTGCTACAATAGAGGAAGACAGTGGGAGGTGTGTCAGTGTTTGTGTGTGGTGTGTGTTTGAGTGTATCGTATGTTCTTTGGTTGTTGTGTATGTGACGAAGGAGTAAAACAGTGGAACACACAGATCATTCTTGTGCTTGTCGGTTTTCAGTGTGACATTTGTTGCTTTGACATTTTAAACTGTTTTAAAAGACAGTTACCCCGCTGAGAATTCTGTCATGTGATTAACTGCGCTGTCATGTTGCTGCATACTTTAGTTTGCATCTTACCAGAGAGACTGCCTCTGTGGAAAAAATCCAGAGCAAGAACGTCATCTTCCACTGTGAACATTTCACTGAGTTTATACCTTTGTACTTCTGTTACGAGTTTGAATGACTGAGTTTTCCCAGAACTTTAGGGGAAGGTGCTGAGACACAATCATCACATCTCTAAATTTGGACCAACTGCTCTGCAATTACATGGTTTAACTCTTCCTCCTTATTTAAACAATGGAAGCAGTTCTCCATTCTTCTGGCTCCACCTGTGGCCTGGGGTGATTGGAAAATGACCATCAGAGGCACCACAGTTTGAACCGTGCATCCTTTAACAACCTCCACTCTCAATGCATCACAGCTTGGGGCGGCAACTGTCCTGCCCGAGGATACAAGGAATTGCAGAGAGTTGTCAACACAGCTCAGCCCATCACACAAACCAGCCCCCCTCCACTGACTCCGTCTACACTTCCCGCTGCCCTGGGGAAGCAGCCACATAATCAAGGTCCCCTTCTACCCCAGTCATTCTCTCTTCTCCCCCCTTCCTTTGAGTAGAAGATACAAAAGCTTGAGAGCACGTTCCATCAGACTCAGGGACAGCTTCTATCCCGCTGTTATCAGACTCTCAAATGCTAAAAGGTGAACTCCTGATCTCCCAGTCTACCTCACCGTGGCCCTTGCACTTTATTTGCTTAACTGCACTGCACCTTCTCTGTAACTGTAACACAATATTCTGCATTCTGTTTCCTTTTTACTGCCATGATGTACTTATGTATGGAATGGTGTGTATGTGTGGGATGCAAACAAAACATTTTCACTGTATCTCGGTACATGTGGCAATAATAAACCAATTCCAATGTTTTGTCCAGACCAGGGAATTTATTCATTTAAAAAGATAACAGCTGAATCACCTGGAGTTGTACAGAATGGAAACTGGCCCTTCAGCCCACCGTGTCCATGCTGACCAACAGGGACCCATCCACACTGCCTCGTTATTCCTTTTTTTCTTTGCACAATTATTGTTGTAATTCATTGTAATTTTATGTCTTTGAACTGTACGGCTGCCGCAAAATAGCATATTTCACATCATCTCAGTCAGTGCAAATAAGTCTGATGCTGATTGTGGAAAATTTTTCTACAATCTGTCCTATTTATACCTCCATCAGGACCCTGTCAGCCCTCTCTGCTCAAGGAATACAAACCCAGTTTATCCAGTCTCTCCTCATAACTAAAACTCACGATCCCAGGCAACATCCTGGTGAATTTCCTGTGCACCCTCTACAGTGCAATCAAGTCCTACCTATAGTGTAGTAACCAGAACCGTACACACAAAATGTCCAAGTCCAATGCCCATTCTGCACTTACTGACTTACTGGATTATCAGTTCCGCTTTTTCAATATTCTCATGCTGTCTTCTAAACACTCCACGTACTGTTTTAAACATGTCAATGTACATTTGGGATCAAATTTTGTTTTAAACTGTTTATACAAGCGTCATAAGAAAAAGAAAATTGCTTCCATTACAGTTGGGTGTTTTTCGGTATGTGCTATACTCAGTATAATACGACATAATTGGTATCAAAACCATTATTGATTAGAAATTTTAAAGAAGAAACTTTGCCGCTAATTGTGATAAAATGCACCAAAATAAATAAAATGTAAAAGGGATGAAAATGAAATTAAAATGGTACAACCAACGGGAGAAAACAATGAAAGGGCATTAATGATACTGGGACAAGAGCAAAGGGATAAAAATCTACAAGTGACAGAAAGCAACAATCCCAGTAAACACAGCTGTGATGCAACATTTCACAGCATTTTTCAGATTGATAATTAAGACAATTACTTTACCAGGAATGCCGATGACTGCAATGATGGAATAACAAATGGCCAACCCAAAGAATTTTGGAGCTCCATGCATTGATGTTGAAAACTTTAAGCACACAATACACTGCATTCACACTCTGTTATATTTATACCCTACATCAGTCATCAGCGAGCAGATTAGGAAGGCGTCTCTGATTTTTTATGCTGATTACAATAATTAAAACAAGCAGTTTAGAGCAAATGATAACAATTGTTTTGATGAAGTATTGTGTTTTTTGTGTAATCCTGCTTCCATTTCTTCTAAGAAAAGTAAGGCAAGGGTGGATGTAATTGGTGAAAGCTGGCTTTAGACCGTTGAACACAGCAACCTGGAACAATACATTTTGGATTTAAAAAATGAACAGACACATTGGATTTAGGTTGTGGAATGATGCTGAACTATGATGGAAATCAAGATCAGAAGAAAGAAGGTAAAAGGTGAATCATCGTTCAAGATTTAAATTTTGGAAAACTGGACATTAGAGAGTTAAGGCTGAAGCATCAGATGAACAAGAACTATCACGGCCCAGAATAAGAGACCACAGTGTAAGCAGTTCAAGGATTCATATAATTATTTATTGGAATACTTGGATAACCGATAAATGAAGGAAGCTCAGTTTGTGTCACAAAGAGCGTTGATCACCAAGAGAAATGAGAGCTGGTGTAGAAATAAAAAAGAATTAATCGACCACCAGGGACTGTGGAGACTCAACAGATAGTGAGTGTTACAGGTCGAGATTTTCTGATTCTAAGATGGCAGAACTGTTGGTGTTGACTTTCATTCACCATCAAACTGACGGCAGCTTCAGGAGTTAATTCTGTGTGTAGTGAAACGTGGAACAACCAGTGCACATCCACACATTGTGATGTCTGCAGCCTTCTCCACTGTGCTAAAAGGAAATCACTTGAACGTTGAGTAGTTGAGCCTCCTTCATTGTAAATTACCCTGCAGAACGTTCACTTTGTTGCTTGAGGTCGGGCAGGACAGTAAGTCACATTAATGCTCAGTAAACTGTTGGTGGTCTCTAAGTGCACGTCAAAGTCAAGTTTAATGCCATGTGCACAAGTACAGAATGCACACGTGCAAAGAAAACATTTCTTGCAGCAGCATCACAGGCACAAAGCATCACATAAGCAGCATTCACAAGAAAAACATAAATGACATATAATTTATACACAGTTTTTACAAGGAAGATCACAATCGGAACGAAAACGAGTTCATTTTATTGCAAAGTGTTCTAAGTGGTCATGGTGTTGCAAAGGTATACTGATAAGGGTTGTGTTGGTTGGTTGAATAACTGGTTGGTTGAAGAACTGAATGGATTATGGGAAGTCACTGTTCCTGAACCTGGTGATGTGGGACTTCAGTCTTCTCTACCTCCTTCCCGATGGGAGCTGCGAGAAGATGGCATGGCCCAGATGGTAGGGATCTTTGGTGATGGATGATGCCTTCTTGAGGCAGCACCTCCTGTAGATACTACCGATGGTGGGGAGGGATGTGGGAGTGATGAATTGGGCAGTGTCCACTACTCTCTGCAGCTTATTAAGTTCCTGTGCATTCGAATTGTCGTACCAGACAATGATGCAACCAGTCAGTATACTCTCAACATACATCTGCAGATGTTTGTTAGCGTGTTCAGTGACAAGCTGAACCTCCTTAAGGTCCTAAGAAATTAAAGACGCTGCACATATTCCTTGTGATTGCATCTCTGTGTAGGGCCCAGGACAGCTCATCCGGTATTTTAACGCCCAGGAATTTGGTGCTTACAACTTTTTTTAGAATTGGAATTAGTTTAGTATTGTCACAAGTACCAAGCTACGGTGAAAATCTTGTCTTGTATACTGTTCATACAGATCAATTCATTCCGCGTTTCTTCAAGGAAGTACAAGGTATAACACTAACGGAATGCAAAATAAAGTGTAGTGACTTCAGAGAAAGTGCAGTGCTGGTGGACAATAAGGTGCAAGGTCAGAACGAGGTAGATTGTGAGGTCAAGGGTCGATTTCCTCGTACCAGGGAACCGTTCAATAGTCTTATAAGAGCGGGATAGAAGCTGTCCTTGAGCCTGATGCATCGTGCTTTCAGGCGTTTGTATCATCTGCATGATAGTAGAGGCAAGAAGGGAGAATGCCAAGGGTGGGTGGGGTCTTTGATTATGTTGGCTACTTTACCGAGGCAGCGAGAAGTGTAGACAGTGTCCATGAAAGGGAAGCTGTTTTCTGTGATGTGCTGAGCGTCATCCACAACTCTCTGCAGTTTCTTTCACTCAGGTATCTGTATTGAAATCCATTTGTCACTCCTCGGCCCACTTCTGTAGTGTGAAAGGACATGCCTGTCACGTGACACCCTTGAGCACATGGTCGAAAGCAACACCACTGTCAATCGAGGTCTGGCTCCTGCCCCTATTAGTGCACACCCTTGACCATTCGCTTCTGCGCACATCTTTGTACCTGGCCTTGACCCATTGGATAATTTAAATTACCTGGGCTGGCTCCACCCAGCTCTCCAGCACTATATAGAATGCCACATGTGAGTGGTTCAGTCTCTTTTGGTTGCCCCAGGAATTGAAACCACGCCGAAGGGACCTTTGGTAAGAGTGTGCACTTACACAGGGGTTAGGAGCGTTCTCAGTAGATTCCCGGTAGCGTAGAGCCAATGTTTGCACTGAGTCAGGTGGTCAGGCATTGTATTGTTTCTTTCCCTGATCATTTGTAACCAGTTTGTTATGTGTGTGTGTGTGTGTGTGTGTGTGTGTGTGTGTGTGTGTGTGTGTGTGTGTGTATGTGTGTGTGCGTATCTCACCCTCATTGCCATTTCCCCCATGTTCACGATCACCTGTGTGTGTGTGTGTGTGCAAGTGTGCTCATTCTGTATCCGCATTTGTCTTTGTGAATAAATCAGTTTTAAACTGCAAAGACTGTGTCCAGAGTCCTTTCCCTCTGAGACCTCAAAGAACCTTTCTTACAATTACTTCCCGAACTAATAAAGATCCCCCTGTGATCTACGATAAACTTCTTCACTGTCAACAACATCTTCGAATTTCGCAAACTCACTGATCAAGCCTTGTGCAATCCCATCCAAATCATTTGTGTAAATATTGAATAACAAAAACTCCAACACTGACCCCTGCGGCACACCACTAGTCTCCGACCTCCGTTCCAAGAAACAACCTTCAATCACCACCGTCGGCTTATAACCTCCGAGCCAATTTTGATCCACCAAATGAGCTCTCCCTGGATTCCATGGGACCCAACCTTCCAGACCAGCCTACCATGTGGGACGCTGTATGCGGCATTGCTAAAGTCCAGACAGACAATATCCACTGCCCTACCCTCGTCTATCTTTCCGGTGACCTTTTCAAAAAAACTCCCAACCCACAAGATTTGCCAGCCCATAAGGATTTAACACAGGAGACACAAGAGACTGCAGATGCTGGAATGTGGAGCAACGCACAAACTGCTGGAGGAATTCTATGGGTCAAGCAGCATCTGTGGAGGGAAATGGACAGTCGACAATGGGTCCATGATCTCAAGATCGCAAGACAAGGGAGCAGAAGTAGGCCATTCGGCCCATCGAGTCTGCTCCAAGGAAAAGGGAATAAAGAAAAAGAAATGAGAAATGGTGGTGGGGGGGCGCAAAAAGAACGCACTATTCTAACCCCAATTCCCAATTGCCGGCCTTATTCCCATATCCCTTGATACCCCGACTATTTAGATATCTATCTATCTCTTCCTTAAACGCTTCCAATGATCTGGCCTCCACTGCTGTACGTGGCAAGGAATTCCACAAATTCACCACCCTTTTGATGAAGAAATTTCTCCTCATCTCTGTTTTAAACCGGTACCCTCTAATTCTAGGATTTTGACCTCTGGTCCTGGACTCACCCACCAAGGGACACAGCCTAGCCACATCTACTCTGTCTTGTCCTTCCAACATTTTAAATGTCTCTATGAGGTCCCCTCTCATTCTTCTGTACTCCAGTGAGTACAGTCCAAGAGCCAACAAATGCTAATCATACGTAAGCCCTTTCATTCCGGGAATCATCCTCGTAAATCTCCTCTGAACCCTCTCCAACATCAGCACATCCTTCCTAAGATATAGGGCACAAAACCGTGCAGAATATTCCAAATGAGGCCTCACTAGTGCCCCATAGAGCCTCATCAATACTTCCTTACTTTTATACACTATACCTCTCGAAATGAATGCCAACATAGCCTTCGCTTTCCTTACCACCGATCCGACCTGGTGGTTAACCTTCAGGATATCCTGCACGAGTACCCCTAAGTCCCTTTGTACTTCTGTACTTTGAATTTTCTCTCCTAGATAATAATCTGCCGGTTTATTTCTGTTTCCAAAGTGATGATTGCTTTACCCGAGTTTTCAGCCACTATTTTCTGTCTAATAATGGAACTAACGGGTCTTTTTCTGTCCTTTCCAATCTTAAATTTAAATTAAATTTTATTTACAGCATAGTAACAGGCCCTTCCGGCCCAACGAATCCGCGCCGCCCATTTTAAACCCAAATTAACCTACCTGTACGTCTTGGGAATGTGGGAGGAAACCGGAGCACCCGGAGGAAACCCACGCAGACACGGGGAGAAAGTACGAACTCCTTACAGACAGTGATGAGAATCGAACCCCGATCACTGGCGCTTTAATAGTGTCGTGCTAACCGCTACGCTACCGTGCCGCCCACAATTATCCCCTAAAATGAATCCACTCACTGTTCCTTTCCTATCAGTTCCCTAACGCGGTTGTGTTATCAGACCGACCCTGCTCCTTCCTGTTGGTGAATCTGCTAACAATTCTGTAACACTGATAAACACTCCGGGATATTCAGCTCTCTTACTTGTGACCAGACCTCTGTAATGTCCAGTAGACCAGCACCTCTTGGTACTGCTAATTCATCTAACTTGTTGCAAGTGGGCGGCACAGTGGGACAGCAGGTAGTGCCGTTGAAAGACCCAGGTTCGATCCTCACCTCTGCTGCAGTCCATGTGGAGTTTGCATGTTGTCCCTGTGACCGCATGGGTTTCTGACCACATCCCAAAGACGTTCAGATTGGTTGGTTGTTAGTCCTTGTAAACTGCACCTGGAGTATTGGTGAATAGTGGAATCTGGCGGCAGATGATGGGAATGTGGGGTGAATAAAATAGGGATCAGTGTAAATGGGTGTTTGATGCTCAGCATGGAGTCGGTGGGCCGAAGGGCCTGTTTCCGTGCTGTATCAGAATGCGATTTATTATCACTGTCTTACATGACGTGACATTTGTTGTTTTGAGGCAGCAGTACAGCGCAACGGCATAAATTTACTAAAAATTACAACAGTAAATAAATAGTGTAAAATAAATGGAATAATGAGGTAGTGTTCATGGACTGTTCAGGAATATGATGGTGGAGGGGCAGAAGCTGTTTCTGAGTCGTTGAATGAGGGTCTTCAGGCTCCTGTACCTCCTCCCTGCTGGTGGTAATGAGAAGGGGGCATGTCTTGGCTGGTGAGGGTCCTTAATGATGGAAGATGTCTTCATGAGGCACTGCCTCTTGAAGATGTCGTCGATGATGGGGAGAGTTGTGTCCATGATGGAGCTGACCAAATCTACAATCTTCTGCAGCCTGTTTTGATTCTGTCACTGTAGCATCCACGCCAGGCTGTTATGCAACCAGACAGAATGATACCTAACGTACATCCATAGAAATTTGCATGAGTCTTTGGTGATAAAACAAATCTCCTCAAACTCTCAATGAAGTGGAGCCGCTGGTCTGCGCAATGACTGAGCAAGCGAGGTGATAGAAAAGATGAGGGCGGTTTAAAAAATAAACTGTTCCCAAGAATAAAATTAGTTTATTTCAGTAATTTATTAATGAGAGTCAGTGGATATTTCAGCCCCAGCTTTATCTCGTCTCTGATCTTACTCTGTGTCCCTGCATAAATAAATGGGTTCACACAGGAACACAAGAACTGAAGCGCGTACCCACTTTCTTCCAGAGGGAAAATTGAGTCACTGAAATTGGAACCTGAAAAGTAAGAGACATTGGCAATGCTTATATAGAGGAATGTTACCAGTACCAGTAGCCACAAGAGGATGAAGATACCCGAGATACTTAGGAGCAGGATGATAGACTTTCTGCGGCTGTCCATCTCTGAGTCACTCTGTCTCTCACTGTTCCCACCGCCCTGGAGTCTCCTGCGGATTCTAATGGCCATTAAAATGTGCCTGACGGTGAGGAAATTGAACAACAAAATTAGAACGAATGGCAGACAAGGGACTAAAATGCTATCGATCCAGCCATATGCTGCCCAGCCAGGGGAGGTGTAATATATTGACTTAACTTTGCATGGCGTGGGCTTGGTCTTATGAGGAGGTTCATATATAAAATACCAAAATATATTTTTGAAACAGCCCAGGGCAGTAACCATTACGATCACCAGTGCCGCCGTTCGCTCCGTGCAATATTTCATTTTCAATTTTTGGTAGCAAATCGCCACAAAACGATCAAAGGTGAACATCACCGTCACCCAGACGGAGCAGTCCCTTATGCCGTAAGCTACCGCGAGATTCACACTGCACGCCGGACAGATGGTCAGGAAATTGAATGTGAAGGTCATGGGAACAATCCGGTTTAATATCACATCCGTGATAATGACCAGGAGATCCGTCACTGCCATCGACAGCAGGTAGACAAGTGATACATATGGAGAGACCACATCGTCTGCGGAACATTACCCCAATCACGGCCAAGTTAGCTGCAATAGAGGAAGACAGAGGCAGTGCGTGTGTGTTAGTGATTGTGGGCTATGTGAGTGTGAGTAGGTGGTGTGAGAATAGGTGCATGTGTGGTGTTTTTAATGTTTGTATGTGCTGGTGGTGTGATAATGAAGTGAGCATTTTTGTGGTGTGTGTGGTGTGACAGTGGTGCGGTGTGTTTAACTTTGATAGCGTGGTGCGAGTGTGTATTTGGTGTTAGCTGCAATACAGGAAAATAGTGAGAGTGTGTTTGTGTTCGTGTTTGTGTGTGGTGTGTGTTGTGTGTTGTGTATATTTTGTTTGTTGTGAGTGTTTGACAAAGAAGGAAAACAGTGGAACTCACAGACGAACCTTCTACGTGACGGTGTTCAGAGTGACTTTTGTTGCTTTGATAATTGAAACTGAGTTGACAGACAGTTACTCAACGAAGAATTCCATCGTGTGATTAACTGCGATAATTCATGTGATTAATGTGAAAAATCATGTGATTAATGTGAATAATCGTGTGATTGACCATGTGATTAACTGCGCTTTAATGTTGCAACATTGTTCAGTTTGTTTCTCACCAGAGATTCTGTCTCTGTGGAAAAATCCTGAGCAAGAACGTTATCTTCCACTGTGAACGTTTCACTGAGTTAATACCCTTGTACTTTTGTTACTAGTTTGAATGGCTGAGTTTTTCAGAACTTCAGGAGAAGGTACAGAGGTACATTTATCACATCACTGAATTTAGACCAACTGCTCTACTATTACATGGTTTAACACTTCCTCCCTATTTAAACATTGGAAGCAATTCTCCATTATTCTGGCATCCCTTGTGGCCTGGGGTGATTGGAAAATGACCATCAGAGACGCCAAAATGTGTGCCTTGGTTCCTTTAACAACCTCTCTGGGTGCATCACAGCTTTGTACTGCAACTGTCCTGTCCAAAACTTCAAGGAATTGCAGAGAGTTGTGAATGTAGCCCAGTCCATCACACAAACCAGCCTCCCTTCCACTGACTCTGTCTACACTTCCTGCTGTCTCTGGGAAGCAGCCAACATAATCAAGGTCCCATCCCACCCCTGTCATTCTATATTCTCCGCCTTCCATTGGACAGAAGACACAAAAGCAGAACCGCACATTCCATGGGATTCAAGGAGAGCTTCTATCCTGCTGTTCCCAGACTCTTGGACAGGTCTCTGATACTCGAAGAGATGAACTTCTGATCTCCAAGTCTACCTCACCGTGGCCCTTGCACTTTATTTGTCTACCTGCACTGCACTTTCTCTGTAATTATAGCACTATATTCTGCATTCTGTTTCCAATTTACAGTCTCGATGTAGTCATGTGTGGAACGGTGTCTGTATGGCAGGCATACAAAACATTTTCACTGTATGTCGGTACGTTTGATAATAATGAACTAATTCCAATACTTCATCCAGATGAGGAAAATTATTCACTTAAAAAGACAACACCTGAACCACTTGGAGTTGTACAGGATGGGAACTGGCCCTTCAGCCCACCATGTCCATGCCGACCAACAGGGACCCATCGACACCATTCCCTATGACCAGCACCATCTGTAGACTTCTATATCTTGGCGATTCAAATGCCCAACCAGATATTTGTTAAATTCTGTGAGACTGCCTAACTCCCCCACCCTCTCAGGCTGTGTGTTCCAGATTCCAACCACCCTCAAGCTGAAAATGATCTTTCTCAGATCCATTCTAAACTTCTGATCCTTTACCCGAACCTACACTCTCTGGTTTTAGCTGCCTGTCCTTTGGGGAAAGGCTGAGCAGCTTCAAGTTTCTGGGTGCCGACATCTCACAGGATCTGTCCTGGACCCAACACATTGATGCAATCATGAAAAAGCCTGGCAACGGCTCTACATCTTCAGAAGATTGAGGAGATTCGGGATGTCACCAGAGGCTCCTGCAAAATTCTAAATATGTACAGTGAAGAGCATTCTGACTGGTTGCATTACAGTTTGGGATGGAGCCTCCAATGCACAGGATTGCAAGAGTCTGCAGAGGGTTGTTGACTCAGCCAGCTCCATCAAAGTCACAACCCTCCCCACCACCGAGGACAGCTTCAAGAAGCAGTGCCTCAAGAAGGCAGCATCCGTCACTGAGGACCTTCACCATCTGGGACATGCCCTCTTGTCGTTACTAACATCGGGGAGAAGGTACAGGAGACTGAAGACCCACATTTAATGAATCAGAAACAGCTTCTTCCCCTCTGCCATCAGACTTCTGAACTGTACATGCACACAGAAATAACACCTCCATATTCCTTTTTTTGCACTAATTTATTAATTGTTGTAATTTATAGTAATTTTATGTCTTGCACTGTACGGCTGCCGCTAAGCAACAAATTCCACGACATCTAAATCAGTGATACTAAATCTGATTCTGATTCTGGAAAAATTTTCTACCTCCATCAGGACCCCATCAGCCCTCTCTGCTCAAGGAATACAAACCCAGTTTATCCAGTCTCTACGTAGAACTGAAAATCTCTATCCCAGGCAACATCCAGGTGAATATCCTTTGCACTCTCTCCAATGCAACCAAGACCTACTTTGGTGTAGTAACCAGAACCGGACCAACAAAGTGTCCAGATCACATAGACATGCTGTACTTACTGACTTATGGTATCCTCAATTCTGCTATTTCAATATTTACATGTCGTTTTCTCAACTCTCCACGTCCTGTTTTCAACTCCATTATATTGAGTTTTGTTTGAAATTGTTCACACAAGTGCCAAAAGCAAAGAAATTGCTTCCATTATAATTGGGTGTTTATCATCTGAATGAGAAGAGATGATACAATAGGTATCAAAACCAATGAAGATTCAAAGATGTAAAGAAGAAGCTCTACTGCTAATTGTGATAAAATGGTACAACCTATGGGAGAAAACAACTAAAGGGTATCAATGATACTGGGAGAACAGCAAAGTTGTAGATATCTATAATTGACAGAAAACAATAATACCAGTAAACACAGCAGTGATGCAACATTTCACAACAGTTTGCAGATTAATAATTAACACCAGTACTTTACCAGGAATGCCAATGACTGCAATGATGGAATAGCAAATGGCCAACCCCAAGATTTTTGCAGCTGCATGCATTGCTACTGAAAACTTGAAGCACACAATACTCTGCATTCACAGCCTGTTATATTTATACCCGGCACCAGTCACCAGGGAGCAGATTGGGAAGGCATTTTTTTAATGCTATTTACATTAATTTAAACACGGAACTTAAAGCAGCTGATGCCAATCATTGTTAAGATATTAAATGTGTGTAATGTATAATTTTGCTTCCAAGAAAAGTGAATAAAATCTTAAAGGGTGGATGTAATTCGTGAAAGCTATATTTCGCGCATTGAAAACAGCATCCTGGAGCAAGATGTTTTTGGCATTAGAAAATGAACTGACACGTTGGATTTAGTTTGTGGAATGATCAAAGTCAAAGTCAAGGTCGAGTTTATTGTCATGTGCACAAGTCCATGTGTGCACAGGGGCAATGAAAAACCTACTTGCAGCAGCATCAAAGGCACATAGTAACATATAAGCAGCATTCACAAGAAAAACATCAATTCAACACTTTTTTCAAGCAAGTACACAATTTGAACAAAACAAAGCCCATTTTAGTGCAAAATGATGAAAGTGGTCATGGTATTGGTAAACTCAAGCGATGAGGGCTGTGCTGGTTGGTTCAAGAACCAAATGTTTGAAGTTAATTAGCTGTTCTTGAATCTGATGGTGTTGGATTTCAGGCTTCTGTACCTCCTGCCTGATGCTGCAAGAAGCTGGCATGGCCCGGATGCTGGGGATCTTTGATGATAAATATTTCCTTCTGGAGGCACTACCTCCTGTAGATACTACTGATGGTGGGGAGGGATGTGCCCGTGATGTATTGGGCATAGTCCACTACTCTCTGCAGATTCTTACATTCCGGTGCATTCAAATTGCCGTTCAAACTATGATGCAGTCGGTTAGGATACTTTCAACGGTACATATGTAGAAATCTGTTCGAGTGTTCGGTAACAAGCTGAACATCCTAAGAAGGTACAGATGCTGGTACGGTTTCTGATATGTTAACGCCCAGGAATTTAAAGCTGCTGACTCTCTCTCCACTGCCAATCCTCCAGTGTTCACCCTCCTTCCCCTTCCTAAAGTCAACAATCATCTCTTTAATTCTACTGACGTTGAGTGAGAGGTTGTTGTTGCGGCTCCACTCAACCAGGTGTCCTATCTCGCTCCGGTCATTTGACTCATCACCACCCGTGATTCGTTCAACAACAGTGATGTCGTCAGTGAATTTGTATATGGAGCTGTACTTCGCCACACAGTCATGTATGTGTAGAGATTAGAACAGGGGGCTAAGCTCACAGCCTTGTGGTGCACCTGTGTTGATGATCAGCGAGGAGGATATGTTGTTACCAATCCTCACTGACTGAGGTCTGCCGATGAAAAAGTCGAGTGTCCAGTTGCAGACGGAGGCACAGAGGCCCAGGTCTAAATGCTTGATGATGAGTTTGGATGGGATGATTGAGTTGAATGCTGAGCTGTGGTCAATTAACAGCAGCCTGACGGATGAGTATCTGTTCTCCAGATGGTCGAGAGCAGAATGAAGAGCGAGAGAACTGGCATCTGCTGTCGACATGTTGTAGCGGTGAGCAAATTGAAGCGGATCCAGATCATCTCTGAGGCAGGAGTTGATTTGAACCACAAACAACCTCTTGAAGCTCTTCATGACGGTTGACGTAAGTGCAGCCAGACTGCAGTCATTGAGGGAGGTCACCACGCTCTTCTTGGGCACTGGTAAAATAAGTACTTATTTGAAGTAGATCAGAACTTCAGACCGCAGAAGTGAGAGGTTGAATATGTCCATAAATAATCCAGCCAGTTGGTCCCCACAGATCTCTGGTACTCGGCCAGTTTCGCCGTCTGGACAAGGTGCCGTATGTAGATTCACCCTTTTGCAGGATGCCCCGACGTTGGCCTCGGAAACTGTGATTACAGGGTCATACGGAGATGTGGAGGCTCGTGTGCGTGTGTCACAGTTCTCCCTATCAAAGCGTGCATAAAAGGCATTGAGCTCATCCGGGACTGATGGGTCGTTGTCCCTTATGCTGACCCGATCTCACCTTGTAGGAAGTTATAATGTGCAAGCCCTGCCACAGCTGTCGAGTGTCCATCTGTGATTCCAGTTGTGTCCAAAATCGCCAAGTAGTGCTCGCACTGGCCGACTGGAAGTCCGACGTCTCATATGACTCTGGATCACCAGCACAAAACGTCACAGATCTAGCCTTCAGCAGATTATGAATATCCTGGTTCATCAATGGCTTCTGGTTGGGAAAGACTTGAAATGTTTTTTGTGGTTACACACTCGTCCATGCATGTCCTTATGAAGTGAGTGTTGCAGCTCCAGATTTTCTGACTCTAAGATGGCAGAACTGTTGGTGTTGACTTTCATTCACCATCAAACTGACGGCAACTTCAGGAGTTAATTCTGTGTGTAGTGAAACGTGGAACAACCAGTGCACCTCCACACATTGTGCTGTCTGCAGCCTTCTCCACTGTGCTCAAATGAAATCACTTGAACGTTGAGTAGTTGAGCCTCCTTCATTGTACGTTACCCTGCAAAACGTTCACTTTGTTGCATGAGGTCGGGTAGGAGAGTAAGTCGCATTAATGCTCAGCAAACTGTTGGCGGCTCTCTCATTTGAGTATCGTAATTCATTCAAATATTTTTTCACTGGATTTTGGTTCTTTTGAAAGTTGATATTTTGACATCTTCACGTGTTTCACTATCCTTGAGAATCAATGGCTCTACCATTGCCTGGTCTCCTGCTTCACAGGCCTGGGAATCACCATCGACTAGAAGGTCCACTGAACCAGCCACATATATACTGTCACTGCAAGAGCAAGAGGCTGGGTAACCGACAGACCATTCCCTCTGTAAAGGAATAGTTCCAATTATCAAATATCCTCCACTTTTCTGGGTCAGTGCAGCTGAAGGAAAACAAAAAAAGACGGTAATGTTGATTGTGCTTTTAAATGCTCTTTGCATCCTGATTTGTTTCTCATCACAATTCCTTGTACGTTCGTTGTTCAACCAACTTGATGACGTCGGAGCATCTGGATGGTGGGGATCTGCTTGAACTGAGAGTGGAGAACACTGGAGCACCCTCCATAGAGATTGCTGGATCTCTCAGGGCAGTTGCTATTGACATCAGATGTGAGGCTGATGCTTTGCCGCTTGAGTACTTTGGATACTGGAGAATAACTGATGCATGTTGGACCACGAGGTAAACTGAGTGAGAAATAAAGAGGAACAGTATGTGTTGATTCTCTCCTGGAAGAAGCTGATGTGCCTTGTCCACCATGAGCAGCAGGGTCATAGTGTCATAGAACTGTACAGCATGGAAACAGTTCCTTCAGCCCAACTCATCCATGCTCACCATGTCAGGTATGGAGGAGACAAATTTATTTTCCTTGTTAAGCATGAACAGGAGGAACTTTTGTAAATGTAGTGTGTGCTTTTATTGAAGTGAATCAATAGTTGATACCAAAGGATGTAATGTATTCCATTGAGATTCTCAGACATGGAAAAACATGAACCAGCTTTGAGAAATGTTTTTTTTCTGAAGTTTGTTCCAGCTTCAGTGAAATCAATCGGTGATGTGGTGCTTACAACCTATTTAGGTTCAACATTGGAAGCTGTGTATCTATAAAAACACGAATCTCAAACTAAAATATGCCGTTGATCAGAGGGACATGAGGAACTGTTCTGTATTTTGTTTCACAGAGACATGGCTCACTCCCAACTCTCCTGACACAGCGCTCCAGCCCGAGGGATTTTCGATCCACCGCATGGACCAGACGGCAGTGTCGGGTAAGGGACAAGGCGGCACTCTCTGCTTTATGATAAACTCGTCGTGGTGCACGGACGTGGAGGTCTTGTCCAATTCCTGCTCCCCCGACCTGGAACATCTGGCAGTGAAGTGCCGACCGTTCTACCTACCGTGAGAGTTCTGCGCCGTCATCCTGACTGCAGTCTACATCTCACCTCAGGCAAACATCAAGCTGGCACTTGAAGAACTGAGTGCTGTAATCAACAAGAACTTAGGGACGTACCCCGACGCCTGTCACATCATGGCGGGAGACTTTAATCAGTTTAGCTTGAAGAAGTCTCTGCCGAACTACCATCAACACATCACCTGCAACACTAGAGGACTCAACACACTAGACCACTGCTGTACCACCATCAAGAACGCCGACCGCTCCATCCCTCGCCCGCACTTTGGTAAATCCGACCACCTAGCTGTGCTTCTTCTGCCTGCGTACAGACAGAGACTGAAGAGGGCGGCACCGGTGAAGAGGACGATGAAGAGCTGGACGGCAGAGGCGGAGGAGTGAATTCGGGATTGCTCCGCGTCGGTGGACTGGACCATGTTAACGGATTCGTCAGCCGACCTAAATGAATCTACCCACAGTCGTCACCGACTTTAAAAGGACATGCGTGGCCGAGTGTCTACCCACAAAAACATTCTGAGTTTTCCCCAACCAGTAGTCCTGGATGGACCAGGAGATTTGTAATCTACTGAGGGCTAGATCTGTGCCAGTTAGGGCTGTCAATAAGAGTCATATTGAAGTCCAGTTCGACATCTGGTCAGCCATTGAGAGTAAAAACAAATGTAATTTTGACGAAACTAGAATCACAGATGGATGCTCACCAGCTGTGACAGGGCTTGCAGAATATAACTTCCTATAAGGTGAGATCGGGTAGCAGAATGGCAACGAACCATCACTCCCGGATGAGCTCCATGCCTTTTATGCACGCTTTGATAGGGAGAACTTTGACTCACCCACACGAGCTCCCACATCTCCGGATGACCCTTCTGCTTGGAAAAGTCATCTATTGTACCAGTGCCCACAAAGAGCGTGGTGACCTGTCTCAATGACTACAGTCCGATGTGCTTGCATCAGACCTAATAAAGTGCTTTGAGAGGTTGGTCATGGCGCGATTCAAATCCTGCCTCAAAGATTGCCTGCATCTGCTTTCATTTGCCAAGCACCAAAACAGATCTACAGCAGATGTGATTCCTCTGGCTCTTCACTCTGCTCTAGACCATCTGGACAACAGGAACTCATACGTCAGGCTGCTGTTCATCGACTGCAACTCGGCGTTCAGCACAATCATCCCATCCAAACTCATCATCAAGCTTTAAGACCTGGACCTCCGTGCCTCCCTCCGCAACTGGATACTCGACTTTCTCATCGGCAGACCTCAGTCAGTGAGGATTGATAACAACATCTCCTCCTTGCTGACCATCAACACAGGTGCACCTCGAGGCTGCGTGTTTAGCTCCCGCCTCTCTACACACACAACTGTGTGACCAAGCACAGCTCCATGTACAAATTCACTGACGACACTACGGTTGTTGGATGATTCACAGGTGGTGATGAGTCAGCTGACCGGAGCGAGATAGGACACCTGGCTGAGTGGAGCCACAACAACAACCTCTCACTCGCTGTCAGCAGAACTAAAGAGCTGATTGTTGACTTCAGCAAGGGGAAGGAGTGTGAACATGCACCAGTCCGCATTGGGGGATTGGCAGCAGAGAGATTCAGCAGCTTTAAATTCCTGGCAATTAACATATCGGATGAACCGTCCAGGTCACTGCACATAGATACAATCATAAGAAAAGCGCGCCAGCTTCTTTATTTTCTTTGGATGTTAAGGAGGTTTGTCTTGTATGCGAACACACAACCAAACTTCTGCAGATGCACTGCTGAATGTATCCTAACTGGTTGCATCTTACTTTGAATGGCAATTCGAATGCGCAGGAACATAAGAAGCTGCAGAAAGTCGTTAACTCTGCCAAGTACATCACGGGCAAGTCCATCCCCACCATCGGTGGTATCTAGAGGAGGCGCTGCCTCAGGAAAGCAGCATCCATCATCAAATATCCCCACCATCTGGGCCGTGCCATCGTGTTGCAGCTGCCATCAGGGAGGAGATACAGAAGCCTGAAGTCCCACAGCACCATGTTCAGGAACCAACCTTACCACTCACTTCTTAAACGAACTGGCAAAACCCTCATCACCAGAGTTTACCAAAACTGTGACCACTTTCATCACTTTGCAATGAAATTGACTTTGCATTTTTGTTCTAATTAGTTTCTTTCTTGTAAAAATTGTTTAATTTATGCTATTCTTTTGAATGCTGCTTCTGTGATGCTTTGTGCCTGTGATACAGCTGCAGGTCTGTTCTCGCTGCACCTGTGCATATCACAATACACTTGAATTTGACTTTGACTTTGATCATTCCACAAACTAAATCCAATGTGTCTGTTCATTTGCAAATACCAAAAACATATTTTTCCAGGGTGCCGTGTTCAATGGGCTCGGGACAGCTTTCACCCGTTACCTCCACCCTTCAAGACGTTCCTTATTTTTCTTGGAAGAAATGGAAGCAGCATCACACATTCTGCACAATTATTCATCAAATAATTATTGGCATCAACTGCACTGCTTTACGTTACCTGTTTCGATGAATGTAATTAGCATGAAAAACAAAGATGCCTCCTGATCTGCTCCTTGGTGACTGATGTCGAGTATAAATATAACAGACTGTGAATGCAGTGTATTGTGTGCTTAAAGCTTTCCATCGCAATGCATGGAGTTCCACAAATCTTGGGTCTGGCCATTTGCTATTCCATCATTGCAGTCATCGGCATTCCTGGTAAAGTATTGGTGTTAATTACCAATCTGCAAATTGGAGATTTTTACATCTTTGCTGTTCCCCCAGTATCATTAATCCCCTTTAATTGTTTTCTCCCATTGGTTTTACCAGTTTCATTGACTATTTTATTCCTTTTAAATTTTATTTCTTCATAGTGCATTTTATCACTTATAATGGGAGAGTTGCTTCTTTACAACTTCTATCCTGATGGTCAACGCTCAACTATAATGGAAGCAATGTCTTTTCTTTTGGCACTTGGATGAACAGTTGCAAACAAAATTTGAAACCAAATTAACATTCAGGAGTTTAAAAGGACATGCAGTGCTTAGAAAACAGCATGAGAATATTGAAATAGCAGAACTGCGGATCCAGTAAGTGTGGGATGGATATTTGAACTGGAGATTTTGTGATTCAACGCACTGGCTGCAGAGAGGTGACAAAAGTGAATTTGTGAAGAATGTAATGTGGAAGATTTTAGATTAAATAAGTGGAGGCAAGAGTTCATGGCGCAATAGTGCTTGATATTGGTGTTCTTGGTCAAAGAGAAAAATTGTGGTGTATCTTAAACTACCTATAGGTTGGACAAAATATATCACTGGTGGTGAATGTGGGGAGGGAGTGGAGTGAAATACAGAATTAGGTTGGTGGATGAAGACGTGCATGTGAAAGGGACATCCGAGGGAGCGCAGCTTTGCAGCAGTGATCTGTGATTTAACTGAGTTATGAAGATTTACAATGTTGGGCAGTTGGTGCACTCTCTCTGTGCCAGTAGAAAAAGCCTCATCCCACTTTTTAGCACCATGTCTATAGCACTCTTCAAATACACATCCAAATGTGGTTTAAATATGCATATATCGCTTTCGGGAAGTGATTTCCAAACATCCATCTGGGTGTCTTCACAAGAGGAGGGGTCATGGAAAATTATTGAAAGGGGGGAACTTAATAGAAAAATAAACTTTTTTCAGTATTTTCAGTGACCTGGAAGAGATGACGAACAACATGAAAATCTGTGGTGTTGATAGTGTTGAAGTTTTCAGTGGAAGATAACGTTATTGTTCTGGATTTTTTCCACAGAGACAGACTCTCTGGTGAGATCCAAACTGAAATATTTCGCAACATCACAGCGCAGTTACTCACAGATAGAATTCTGAGTGAGGTAACTGTCTGTTAACTCAGTTTCAAGTGTCAAAGCAATAAAAGTCGCACTGAATGCCGTCAAGTACAATTTTATCTGAGTTCCAATGTTTCTTCATCATACATGAAAATTCAAAAAAACAAAACATACACCACACACCACATGCATTCAAACACATTACACACACAAAGTACACACCACATACTAATCACACAGAACAAATACACACCACTCTCGAACCACACAGTAATACACACACAACTTGCACACCATACATAAGCACACACCTATTCTCACACCCACATACAATCACTAACACATACACACTCATTCTGTCTACCTCTATTGCAGCTAACCTGGCCGTGATTGGGGTAATGTTCCGCAGACGATGTGGTCTCTCCAGATGTATCACTGTCTACCTGCTGTCGATGGCGATGACGGATCTCCTGGTCATTATTACAAGCGTGATATTAAACCGGATTGTTCCCATGACTTTACCATCCAATTTCCTGACCATCGCTCCAGCCTGTAATATGAATCTCACGATAGCTTTCGCTGTAAGAGACTGCTCCGTCTGGGTGACAGTGATGTTCACCTTTGATCGCTTTGTGGCTATTCGCTGCCAAAAATTGAAAACTAAATATTGCACGGAGCGAACGGCGGGTGTGGTGATCGGAACGGTTAGTTCCGTGGTCTGTTTCAAAAATGGATTTAACTATTTTATATACGGACCTCTGCACAAAAGCGAACCCTCACCATGCAAAATTAAGTCAGCATTTTATACCTCGCCTGGCTGGATAGCATTTGACTGGATCGATAGGATTTCAACCCCTTGTCTGCCATTTGTTCTAATTTTGCTGCTCAATTTCCTCACCGTCAGGCACATTTTAAGGGCCATTAGAATCCGCAGGAGACTTCAGGGCAGTGGGAACAGTGAGAGACAGTTCGACCCGGAGACGAACAGCCGCAGGAAGTCTATCGTCCTGCTGCTCAGTATCTCGGGTATCTTCATCCTCTTGTGGCTACTGGAACTGATAACTTTCCTCTACGTTCGCATTGCCAGCGTCACTTACTTTTCAGGTTCCAATTTAAGTGACTCAATTTTCCCTCTGCAAGAAAGCGGATACGTTTTTCAGTTCTTGTGTTCCTGCGTGAACCCATTTATTTATGCAGGGACACAGAGTAAGATCAGAGACGAGATAAAGCTGGGGCTGAAATATCCACTGACTCTCATCAATAAATTACTGAAATAAACTGTTCCTAAAGAACAAAAGTTGTTTATGTTGCAAACCGCCCTCATCTTGTTCTCTATCATCTCGCCTGCTCGGTCATGTAGCTCTACAATGTGAAAACAGGACCTTCAGCCCAACTCGTCCATCCAGACCAAGTTACCGAACTGAACCCGTCCCATTTGCCTGCCTTTGGACCATCTTCCTCTCAACCCTTCCTGTCTATGTACCTGTCCAAAGGTCTTTCAAACGTTGCAATTGTTCCCACCTCGACCACTTCCTCTGGCAGCTCGTTTCGCACACTCACTACCCTCTGTCCTCACTCTTACGTCCATGCTGCATTGTGATGGCACCTTGTTCCTTCCTGCTTATTGTTCAGCTTGTTCTATACCATCTCGCCTGCTTAGTCACATAGTCATAGAGTTACACAGCACGGAAGCAGGCCCTTCGGCCCACCAACTCCATGCCGACCATTAAGTACCCATTTCCTCTGATCCCTATTTAATTCTCCCCACATTCCCATCATCTCCCCCAACATTCGACCACTCACTCACACACTGGGGGCAATTTCTGGCAGCCATTTGACCTACTAACCTGCACATCTTTGGGATATGGGAGGAAACCCTTGCAGTCACAGAGAGAACATGCAAACTCCACACAGACAGCACCAGAGGTCAGGATAGAACCAGCGTCTTTGGAGCTGTGAGGCAGTAACACTACCTGCTGTTCCACTGTGCCACCCAGTTGCAACATGCTGGATGAATTAGCAGTCCTAAGAGGGGCTGGTCAACTGGATATTCCAGAGGTATGTTCACAAGGAAGAGAGCTGAATATCCCGGGGTATTTATTAGTGTTACAGAGCGGTTGGCAGATTCACCAACAGGAAGGAGCAGGATTGGTCTGATAACACAACGGCATCAGGACACTGGTAAGAAAGGAACATAAAGTATTTGTGAGTGGAACAGTTTGGCGGAGGGGGGGGCTGGGGGTAAATGGATAGGATTAACAATATTTTGTAAATCCACTGTCTACGTTCATCTGCCCAGCTAATTACAGCTTCAAAATATTCCAATAGATTTAGCAATAGCAATTCCCTTTTTGAAATCCGTTTTGATTTTTCTCAATCATATTTCGATTTTCCACATACGCTTCAGATCCAATTTGTAGCAGGAGGTTCCAGAATTTTCCCCTCACACTGACGTCAGACTAACTGTGAACAACTTCCTTTTCCTTTCTCTATTTTCTTCAATAACGGAGATGCGTCGGTCACCTTTCAGTCTGAATACATGTTTCTACAGTAGATGGAAGGTTATAACGATTGGAATCATCGTATCTGTGGAGATCTCTTTGACTTTCCTGGATATCGGCCATCAAGTCCAGCAGATTCATTGAATTTCATTCCAATTTTTCTTGTCTTAATATTTCCAAATTCTGAAAATCCCTCACACTTTCCAAAATGTTTTTGTGTCTTCTATCATTATAACAATTACTAAGCATTTGCTTAATTTCTTGACAATATCCATCTTCCATTTATAATTCTCCTGTCTGCCTGTACGGGACCCACATTTACTGTTGCTGATCTCTACAATTTACACACCTGTTGGACAATTTGTTTTCCTCACTCTGTGGTTTACTCTCATATTTTACTTTCTCTCTCCATCAACTCCCTCACACGTTTCCAGAATCCTTCCAATTCTCAAGCTCACGGCTATTTTTAATCAATAATCAATGTCTTCTTTCAGTCCACCTTTCACTTGTGTTATCTGCTGTCACACTGTGTGTCCTGTCCCAATTCATTCCAGAGTGATATTTATTACATTATGAATCGGGTGGCTAAACATCTGCCGAAGCTGATACAGGTCGTCAGAGCAGGAGATACAGAGGGGAAAGTGAGTGAGGGAAAAAGTGCGCTTGAGAGAGAGGAGAGCGATAGAAAGATGAAACAAGAGAAGCAAGATAAGCTAATGGGTCACAGAAGGAGAAAGAGCAGGTGGAGAGGTCCGATAAATATGGAAGGAAGCAAACGTGAAGGAGACCAGCAGTCACAGATTAAAAGGCCCAGAGAGAGAAAGTAGAAGCAGAAGCAATATGAGAGAGGGAAGGCACTACAACAGAAAGATTTTCACAGACAAGATGGAGAAAGAGAGAGCAAGAATGTGCAAAGGCTGATCCAGCCCCCGCCCGCCCAATACATTATCAGCAGGCATGGAGGGGGAAAACCCACTCTGAGTGAGAAAGTGTTGGAGAGTGAGGGAGAAACACACAGCAACAGAGAAATAGGAAATCAGACAAATGGAAATCCACACACAACATACACGTGCGCACACACGCGCACACACACACACACACGCACACACACACACGTGCGCGCGCACACACACACACGCACACGAACAGATAAAGAGAGAAGCAATGAGACATGAAAAGCAAGTGTGTGTGTTTGAGAGGGGGATAAAAAGCTCTGACCAATGCACTGCTGCTTTGTACTTGAAGGTAAACAACAGACATCTTCCAATGTCACTGATTCACCTGCATGAAGTTCTAACTGAGACTGAGATTAAGCTGGTCAGGGGTCGTGAAATCTCTTTTAGTTCCCAAAGGAATTAGTGAGTTTCTATCCAAATTTGCTCTGTCTTGTATCACTTTGTGAACAGTTTAACCAAAGCAACGTCTTACATGATGATGACTCCTTTAAATGGCACCATTAGTTATTGTTTGAAGTGAATCAGTTGACAAACATTCTGATTGGAAAATCATTCGCTGGATGGAAGTTACTACCCCCGTGGATAGTACGTTCTTCTGCTGGCGTGTTAATCCCCGACACAAGTCAGTGTTCGGCACTGAATTTCCAATGACCTGATCAAAGCCATATTTTAGTTTGAGATCATGTTTTTATAAATGTCCAACATCCATTTGCATGAATCTAAAAATGTTCTAAACACCACATCACTAATTGATTGCATGGAAACTAATACAAACTTTGGAAAAAATATTTCTCAAAGCTGGTTGTGTTTTTTTTTCATTACTTAATATCTCAATGTAATTTATCACAACCATTGTTATCAAAGTTTGATTCACTTCAAGAAAAACACGAGCTGCATTGATAGGAAGCCCTCCTGTTCATGCTTGGAAAAAGGCAAATAAATGAGTATCTTCCATCCCTGACTTGGCATTGCTGATCAAAGTGAAATTGTGATAATGACAATAAACTGAAACAGGATTTCTGCTTGCTTGAATCTCTATGGATTATAACAGGACATATCACAAATCTGTTGATGGTGAGTCATCCCTTTCGATAAACTACCTCATTGAAGGCAGATGGCTTAAAGGGAAGCCAGTTGAAACACTGAGAACGAGATTTGTCAGTGATGGGGTGGTACACTCTGATAGACCCCACCAAAGGATTTAGAGTGCTTCACACTAAATTTCCAGTTACCATTTTGAAGCTGAGTGATTCTTTTTTCCCCACACCTCAGAATTAGAATATGATTCACAGCAAATTTAATTCAGGTAAGTGTGAGGTGTTGCTTTGGGTGTGACAGTCCAGGCAGAACTTGCACAGTAAATGGTCGGGCCCTGGAGAGTGTTGTAGAACAGAGAGACACAGGAGTCAAGTGGATAGTTACTTGAAAATGGTGACACAGGTAGACAGGTTGGTGAAGAAGGCATTTGGCACACTTGCCTTCATGAGACAGGCAACTGAGTCCAGGAGTTGGGACGTCATGTTACAGCTGTGTGAGACATGTGTAAAGCTTTGGTAAGACCTTGGAGTACTGGATAAACTGAGTGCTGCAATCAACAAGAAGGAAGGGGCGTACCCCGAACGCCTTTCACATCGTGGCGGGAGACATTAATCAGGCGAGCTTGAAGAAGTCCCTACCTAACTACTATCAACACATCACCTGCAATACTAGAGATCTCGACCACTGCTGTACCACCATCAAGAACGCCGACCGCTCCATCCCTCGCCCGCACTTTGGTAAATCCGACCACCTGGCTGTGATTCTTCTGCCTGCGTTCTTTCCAGCGACCAGAGAGCGGAGAGTGCCGGAAATTAACGAGGAGCGATTTTTTTCTTTCTACCATTCGGGATAGCGGCGAGTGACTGCGCAGGCGAGTGACGTCACTCGGCAGCGCGCGGACGATTTAAATAGCAGACCAACATATCCAGCGGGCAGCGTCGGAGCGGGCAGCTGAGTGAGAGGGAGCAGAGTGGGTTAGGCTTTGGCTCAACGGGCTTCGGCGAGAGCGGAAAAGAGGCGAGACGAATAGAGAGGGGTTAAGTTATTAGGTTATTTGTTGAACTCAGTGGTGTTCAGCAAGATGTATCTGGGATTGGTCTTATGTTTGGAGTGTCAGATGTGGGGACCCTGGGAGACTTCCAGACTCCCCGATAAATACATCTGCGCAAAGTGCACCGAGATGTGGCTCCTCAAGGAACGGATTGAATGTCTGGAGCTGCAGCTCGATGACCTTCCGTTGGTTAGGGAGAGGGAGCAGGAAATAGATAGGAGTTATAAAGAGTTTGTAGACAGCACCTCTGTGGCGGGCCCCCTCAAAAGCCGATATCTCATTTTAGATTCGGTTGGAGAGGATGACCTGATAGAGGAAGACCTCAGAAACCGGGACCTTGGCACCGTGCCTGGTACTGTGGTCCAGTGGAGGAAGCGAAATGCAGTGGTTATTGGGGATTCTATAGTAAGGGGTACGGATAGAAGATTCTGTGATAGCGACAATGAGTCTCGGATGGTGTGTTGCCTCCCTGGTGCCAGGGTACGGGATATCACGGACCGGGTCCAGAATATTCTGAGGGGAGAGGGTGAGCAGCTAGAAGTCTTGGTACATGTAGGTACCAATGACATAGGTAGAAAAAGAGAAGAGGTCCTGAAGGAGGAATACAAGGCATTGGGGAGAAGGTTGAGAAGTAGGACCTCAAGGGTAGTAATCTCAGAACTACTACCTGTGCTACGTGTCAATGATAGGAAAAATAGAAAGCTCTGGCAGATGAATGTGTGGCTGAGTGACTGGTGCAGGGGGCAGGGCTTCAGATTTTTGGATAATTGGGACCTTTCTTGGGGGCGGAATGACCTATTCGCTAAGGATGGGTTGCACCTAAACTCCAGAGGTTCCAATATCTTGGCGGGAATGTTTGATCTAGTTGTAGCGGAGGATTTAAACTAATCTGGCAGGGGGATGGGAACCAGGATGTTAGGTTACAAGATGCTAAGGTAAAGGAGGGAGTTTATAGAAACAAGTCCAATGAGGATGGCAAGAAGGACATGCAAGTGAGAAGTCAGGATAATTTGCTGAATAATAGAAGTACAAGTCAGGATATTAGGATACAGAATGTTAGGATAGGGGATGAGGTATATAGGAACATGTTTAAAGTAGTATGTAGTGAAGATGGTAAGAAGGATAGACAGGTGGAAAGCCAGGATAATCTGCTGAACAATAGAAGTACAACACAATTAATAGCAGATACCGGACTAAACGTACTGTATTTAAATGCACGTAGCATTAGGAATAAGGTAGCTGACCTAGTGAAACAACTACAGGTTAATAAATACGACATTGTGGCAATCACCGAGTCATGGCTTTATGACGGATGTGATTGGGAACTGAATGTCCAGGGGTACACAGTGTATAGGAAGTATAGGCGGGTATGGCAGAGGCGGAGGTGTGGCCATGATGGTTAGTACTGATATAAACTCGATAGAAAGGAAGGATATTGGGTCAGAGGAGGTGGAATCCTTGTGGGTGGAGCTAAGGAATAGCAAGGGTAAAAGGACAATGGTAGCAGTCATATATAGGACCCCCTAATAGCAGTCAGCAAGTGGACGATAAGTTGCAGTTTGAGATAGAAAAAGCATGCCAGAGTGACAATGTGAAGATAATTATGGGGGATTTTAACATGAAGGTGGACTGGGAAATCCAGAATGGCGGTATTACTCAGGAGAGGGAGTTTGTGGAATGTCTAATGGACGTTTTTCTAGAGCAACTTGTTGAAGAGCCCACCAGGAGATCGGCTGTTTTGGATTGGGTGCTGTGTAATGAACCGGAGGTGATTAGGGAACTAAAGGTAAAGGAACCACTGGGAACCAGTGATCACAATATGATTGAGTTCAGTTTCAAGTTTGAGAAGGAGAAACTGGTAACTGGTGTATCGATATTTCAGTGGAACAAAGGAAATTAGAATGGTATGAGAGAGGAGTTGGTCCTAATTGATTGGAAGAGTAAGCTGGCTGGAGGGACGGCAGAGGAGAAATGGAATGAATTTCTGCAGGAAATAAGCAAATTGCAGGATAGATATATTCCAAGAAAAAAGAAGGTTTTTAATGGAAAAAAGGCACAAATGTGGATAACGAGAGAGGTGAAGGCTAAAATAAAAGAAAAAGGGGCGGCGTACAAAGAAGCAGAAATTAGTGGCAAAACAGGACTGGGAAGCTTTTAAAAACCTGCAGAGAGAATCTAAGAAGGTCATTAGGAAAGAAAATATGAATTATGAAAGGAAGTTGGCGGATAACATTCGAAAGGATACTAAGCGTATTTTTAAATAAATAAGGAGTAAAAGAGAGACACGGGTTGATATAGGACCAATTGATAACGTTGCAGGAGCTATTATAATGGACGATAGAGAGATTGCAGAGGAATTGAATGAATATTTTGCATCGGTCTTCACCGTGGAGGACATCAGCAATGTGCCGGTTAGTCAGGAGTCTCACGAAATGGAATTGAGTTCAGTTAAGATTACTAAGGAGAAGGTGCTAGGAAAACTAAATGGACTAAAGTCTGATAAGTCTCCCGGACCGGATGAGGACATCCCCGGGTTCTGAAGTAGGTGGCGTTAGAGATAGCGGAGGCATTGGCGATTATTTTACAGAAATCGATAGATTCAGGCGTGGTTCCGGAGGACTGGAGGGTCGCAAATGTAGTTCCGTTGTATAAGAAAGGAGGGAAGCAGCATAAAGGAAATTACAGACCTATTAGACTGACGTCAGTGGTGGGAAAGTTATTGGAATCTATCCTCAAAGACGGGGTTACGGAATACCTAGAGGCGCAGGGCAGGATAAGTCCTAGCCAACATGGTTATGTGAAGGGAAGATCCTGCCTGACCAATCTATTGGAGTTTGTTGAAGAAATCACAGGCAAGGTGGATAAGGGAGAGGCGGTAGATGTTGTGTATTTAGACTTTGATAAGGCCTTTGATAAGGTGTCTCACAAGAGACTGATTAATAAGATGAGAGGTCATAGAATTACGGGTAGGATAACAGAATGGGTGGATAATTGGCTGGTTGACAGGAAGCAAAGAGTGGAAATAAAAGGATCTCGTTCTGGTTGGTTACCGGTTACTAGTGGTGTGCCGCAGGGGTCGGTGTTGGGACCGCTCCTTTTTACCTTGTACATTAACGATTTGGATGATGGAATAAATGGTTTCGTGGCTAAGTTGCGGATGACACCAAGATAGGGGGAGGAGTAGGGAATATTGAAGAGATAGGAAGGTTGCAGAGGGACCTAGACAGTTTAGGAGAATGGCCAAAGAAATGGCAGATGAGATTCAATGTAGGGAAATGTGCAGTTGTACACTTTGGAAGCAGAAATAATCGGGCAGATTATTATCTAGGAGGAAGAGAAAATCCAAAGCACAGAAGTACAAAGGGACTTGGGGATGCTTCGTGCAGGATACCTTAAAGGTTAACCACCAGGTCGGATCGGTGGTAAAGAAAGCGAATGCTATGTTGGCATTCATTTCGAGAGATATAGTGTATAAAAGTAAGGAAGTGTTAATGAGGCTCTACGGGGCACTAAGTGAGGCCTCATTTGGAATATTAGTGCGCCGTTTTGGGCCCCACATCTGAGGAAGGATGTGTTGACGTAAGGAAAGGGTTCAGAGGAAATTTACGAGGATGATTCGAGGAATGAAAGGGCTTAAGTATGAGGAAGCGTTTGTTGGCTCTTGGACTGTACTCGCTGGAGTACAGAAGAATGAGAGGGGACCTCATAGCGACATTTAAAATATTGATAGGAGAGGACAGAGTAAATGTGGCTAGGGCTGCTTACCTTGGTGGGTGAGTTCAGGACAACGAGGGCACAATCTTAGAATTAGAGGGTACAGTTTAAAAACAGAGATGAGGAAAAATTTCTTAAGCCAGAGGGGGGTGAATTTGTGGAACTCCTTGCCACGTACAGCAGTGGAAGCCAGATCAGTGGGGACGTTCAAGGAGGAGATAGATAGATATCTAAATAGTCAGGATATCAAGGGATATGGGGATAAGGCCGGTAATTGGGATTAGAATAGTTTTTTTCCTTCTTCTTCCCCCATTCCCCATTTCTCATTTCTATTTCCCTACCTTGGAGCAGACTCGATGGGCCGAATGGCCTGCTTCTGCATCCTTGTCTTGTGATCTTGTGACAGAGACTGAAGAGCGCGGCACCGGTGAAGAGGACAATGAAGAGCTGGACGGCAGAGGCGGAGGAGTGAATTCGGGTTTGCTTCCAGTCGTTGGACTGGGCCATGTTCGAGGATTCGTCAGTGGACCTAAATGAATCTGCCACGGTCGTCACCGACTTCATCAGGACCCACAAAAACATTGAGTCTTCCCCAACCAGAAGACCTGGATGAACCAGTAGGTTTGTAATCTGCTGGTTGGCCATTGCGACCACAAACAGGCAATTTCAGACTAAACTGGAATCACAGATGGACGCCCGACAGCTGTGGCAGGGCTTGCACAATATAACTTCCTACAAGGTGAGAACAGGCAGCATAAGTGGCAACGACCCATCACTCCCGGATGAACTCGATACCTTTTATGCAGGCTTTGATAGGGAGAACTATGACACACCCACACGAGCCCCCACATCTGCGAATGACCCTTTAATCTCAGGCTCCGAGGCCAATGTCTGGCCATCCTTCAAAAGGGTGAATCCACGAAAGGCGTCTGTTCCAGACGGCCTATCTGGCGGTGTACCAGAGATCTGTGTGGACCAACTGGCTGGAGGGTTCACAGACCCTTTTTTCCTTTCATCACTTTTATTAGGGTTTTATGTGTAAGGGTTAGTTTTTGTTAAGGTTTAAAGTGTAAGGGTTAGATTTTATAACTTGCTTTTGTAAGTGTTTTAAAAGTTTTTTCTAACTGGTCGAGTGGGGGTTGGACTGCGCAGGCGCGGCGCGGGCAGCTTGAAAAAGCAAACAGCCTATAGAGTGGACAGCGTTGGAGTGAGTGGTCGGGCTTTGGCTAAAGGGGCTTCGGCGTGAAGGGGCAAGGAGGGTAAGTAGCTGGTAAGTAGGTAAAGGTAAGGTTTACTTGTTGTCTATTGTAGATTTCCAGGTGGGATTAACTAGGGGGAGAAAAGGTAGTCAGATGGAGGACATGGTCATATGCTGCAGCTGTTTGACTTGGTAACTCGTGGACCTTGCTGCGGTCCACGATGGCCGCATCTGCAGTAAGTGCTTGAGGCTGGAGGAACTTCGGCTCAGAGTTGATGAGCTGGAGTCGCAGCTACAAACACTGCGCAACATAAGGGAGGGAGAGAGTTATGTAGACACGGTGCATCAGGTGACAGTCACCCTCTTAGAGCAGGTACATCTGAGGTTCAGGATGTAGATAGAATGGTGACTGTCAGGGGAGGGAAGAGGAAGAAGTCGTCAGGCAGGCAGACAGAGTAGGGAACCCCGGAGGCTGTTCCCCTCAGTAACAGGTTTTCCACCTTAGAGGTTTTTGAGGGGGACGACCTGCAGGGGCCTAGCTGCAGTAACCAGATCTCTGGCACTGGGACTGGTACTGCTGCTCAGAAAGGAAGGGTGGGAAAAAGACATGCGATAGTGATTGGGGGCTCGATAGTTAGGGAAACAGATAGGAGGTTCTATGGCAGGGGGCATGAATCCCTGACGGTATGTTGCCTCCCGGGTTTCAGGGTCCGGGATGTCACTGATCGGGTCCACAGGATTCTTGAGCGGGAGAGAGAGCAGCCAGAAGTTGTGGTCTATGTTGGCACCAACGACATAGGTAGGAAGGTGGATGAGGTCCTGAAGAGCGAGTTCAGGGAGCTAGGCAGAATACTGAGGAACAGGACCAAGGGTAGCAGTCTCAGGATTGCTGCCGGTGCAACGCGATAGTGAAGGCAGGAACAGGAGGAGGTGGCAGATAAATACGTGGCTGAGAAGTTGGTGCAGGAGGGAGGGTTTTAGATTTCTGGATCATTGGGATCCCTCATCGGGAGAGGTGGGAGCTGTACAGAGAGGACAGGGTACACCCGAACCAGAAGGGGGCCAATATCCTTGCAGCTAGCTTTGCTAGGGTGGTTCGGGAGGGTTTAAACTAGTTTATGAGGGGGAAGGGAACCGGAGGAGTAGGTCAGAGGAAGAAGGGGATGGGGAAATGTTAGATCAAACGGGTAGAGAGGCTTTGGAGAAGGAGAAGCAGAGTACTGTCTATAAAAGTAGTAAGGTAGATGGACTGAAGTGTGTTTACTTAAATGCAAGAAGCGTCAGGAATAAGGGAGATGAACTGAGGCTTTGGATAAGTATGGGGGCCTATGATATTGTAGCTATTACTGAGATGTGGCTGACGTCAGGGCAGGAGTGGATATTGAATATTCCTGGTTTTCGGTGTTTTAAGAGGAGAAGGGGAGGAGGGGTGGCGATACTGGTCAGGGCCACTGTTACGGCTGTGGAAAGATTGGATGTTGGAGAAGGATCATCTCTAGAGTCCGTATGGGTGGAAGTAAGGAACAGGAAATGGAGTAATTACCCTACTAAGAGTATTCGATAGGCCCCCCAGTAGCGGTAGAGATATAGAGGAGCAGATTGGCAGGCAGTGTTTGGAGAGAAGCAAAAATAACAGGCTTGTTATAATGGGAGACTTCAAATTCCCAAATATAGACTGGAACCTGCTTAGTGCCAAAGGTTTAGATGGGATGGAGTTTGTTGGATGTGTCCAGGAGGGATTCCTGACGCAGTATGTCGACAGGCTGACCAGAGGGGATGTTATGCTAGATCCAGCTTTAGGAAATGAACCGGGACAGGTGAAGGATATATTGGTGGGTGAACATTTGGGGGACAGTGACCATTGGTCCATAACCTTTAAAATTTTCATGGACAGGGACAGGTGCAGAGAGGACAAGAAGATATTTAATTGGGGAAAGGCGAACTATGAGGCTATAAGGAGAGAACTTGGGAGTGTAAAGTGGGATGTCCTTTCTGAAGGGAAATGTACTATGGAGATGTGGTCGATGTTCAGGTATCTTATGTTAGGGATAAATATGTCCCGGTGAGGGAGAAAAGGAATGGCAGGGTGAAGGAACCGTGGGCGGCGAGAGAGTTGTAATGACTAGTTAGGGAGAAGAAGGTAGCATACATAAGGTATAAGGGGCAATGTTCAGACAGGGCCCATGAGGTATATAGAGTAGTGAGGAAGGAGAGCTAGAAGGGGACATGAAAAGGCGTTGGCTAGTAGAATTAAGGAAAATCCCGTACTTTTTCACGTACGTGAAGGGTAGGAGATGGCGAGTTGTAAAGGTAGGTCCGATTAAAGACAAAGGTGGGAGAATGTGCCTGGAGGCGGCGGAAGTGGGAGAAGTTCTCAATGAATACTTCTCTTCGGTTACCACCAAGGCGAGGGGTCTTGGTGACGCGGAAGGTAGTGCTGGTAAGGGTAATGTTCTTGAGATTGTATATATCAAGATAGAGGATGTGTTGAAGTTGTTAAATAATATCAAGACAAATAAATCTCCGGGGCCTGACGGGATTTTCCCCAGGCTGCTTCGAGAGACAAGGGAGGAGATTGTTGAACTGCTGGTAAGGATCTTTGAGTCCTCGTTGTCCACGGGGATGGTGCCGGAGGATTGGAGGGTGGTGAATGTTGTCCCCTTGTTCAAAAAAGGTAGTAGGGATAGTCCAGGGAATTACAGACCGGTGAGCCTTACATCTGTGGTGGGTAAGCTGTTGGAAAGGATTCTAAGGAATAGGATCTATGAACACCTGGAGAATCATGGACTGATTAGGGACAGCCAGCATGGCTTTGTGAAGGGAAGATCTTGCCTCAAACCCTGACAGTTCTTTGAGGAGGTGACCAGGAAGATTGATGAGGGCAGTGCGGTGGATGTGGTCTATATGGATTTTAGTAAGGCGTTTGATAAGGTTCCTCATGGTAGGCTTCTTCAGAAGGTCAGAGGCAAATGGATCCACGGCAGCTTGGCTGTGTGAATTAGGAATTGGCGTGCCTGCAGAAAGCGAGAGGTTGTGGTGGAAGGAGTGCCCTCGGATTGGAGGGCAGTGACTAGTGGTGTCCCGCAGAGATCGGTTCTGGGATTTCTACTTTTTGTGATATTTATAGATGACTTAGATGAGGGTGTGGAAGGCTGGGTTAGTAAGTTTGCGGACGACACTAATATCGGCGGTGTTGTGGATAGTGTGGAGGGCTGTCAGAACTTACAGAGGGATATTGATAGGATGCAGAGTTGGGATGACAAGTGGCAGATGGAGTTCAATCAGGCAAAAAAGTGTGAGGTGGTACACTTTGGAAGGACAAACCTCAGGGCAGAGTACAGGGTAAATGGCAAGGTACTTGGCAGTGTAGAGGAGCAGAGGGATCTGGGGGTTTATAGTCACAGTTCACTGAAAGTTAAGAAAGCCTATGGGATTTTAGCTTTCATAAGTCGGGGGAATGAGTTTAAGACCTGTGAAGTGATGATGCAGCTTTACAAAACTCTGGTTAGACCACACTTGGAGTACTGTATTCAGTTTTGGTCGGCGCATTATAGGAAGGATGTGGAGACATTAGAGAGGGTGCAAAGGAGATTTACCAGGATGCTTCCTGGATTAGAGCGTATGGAATATGAGTAGAGGCTTAAGGTACTAGGGCTTTATTCACTGGAAAAGAGGAGGATGAGGGGAGACATGATAGAGGTATATAAAATATTGAGAGGAATAGATAGAGTAGACAGCCAGCGCCTTCTTCCCAGGGCACCAATGCTCAAGACGAGAGGGCAAGGATATGGGTGGGATGTTCAGTGGAGATGTCAGAGGGAGGTTTTTCACCCAGAGAGTGGTTGGTGCATGGAATACACTGCCTGGGGTGGTGGCGGAGGCAGATACATTGGACAGCTTCAAGAGTTTGTTGGACAGGCACATGGAGGAATGTGAGATAGAGGGATATGCGGGAGAAGAGGGTTGGATAGTGTGAGGGTGGTTCGATGGACGGCACAACATGGTGGGCCGAAGGGCCTGTTTTGTGCTGTGTGGTTCTATGGTTCACCCATTTACACTGATCCCTATTTTCTTCTCACCACATTCCCATCTCCCCCCAGCTTCTACCACTCACCTACACACCAGTGGCAAACTACAGCATCAATGAACCTACCAACCTGAACGTCTTTGGCATGTGGAAGGAAACCCATGCGGTCACAGGGAGAACGTGCAAACTCCACACAGACAGCACTGGAAGTCAGGATCGAATCTGGGTCTCTGAAGCTGTGAGGCAGCAGCACTACCTGTTGTCCCAAAGGTGCCACAAGGAAGAGAGCTGAATATCCCAGAGTATTTATTAGTGTCACTGAGTAGTTGGCAGATTCACCAATAGGAAGGAGCAGGGTGGGTCTTATAACACAACGGCATCAGGACACTGGTAAGAAAAGAACATGAAGTTTCAGTAATTGGAATCATTTTCGGGGGGATTGGACTGAAGAAGATTGGCAAGTGACTGAAGAAAACTGTCAGTCCCTCTGTTGGACAGATCAAGAAGAAAATAGGGGCTGAAAACAAGGGGAAAGCAATCATCATGGGCCCATCGTCGACTGTCCATTTCCCTCCACAGATGCTGCTCGACCCACAGAATTCCTCCAGCAGTTTGTGTGTTGCTCCACATTCCAGCATCTGCAGTCTCTTGTGTCTCCTGAGTTAACTCCTTGTTGGCTGGGAAATCAAATTGGCAGATGTGGCCTTGAGGATGTAAGTTCATTGAATGCCGGCGAGACGGGTTCCTTGAACATTATGTTGGAGGTGCAATCGGAGGCAGGATACTTAGAGAAACAAAACTCAAAATAAAAACTGCAGATGCTGGAAATCTGAAAAAAATCAGAAAATGCTAGAAACACTCGGGTCAGACAGCGTCTGTGGGAAATGGAAGACTTAACGTTTTACATCAAAAGTCTCTTTGTCAGAACTCTGAGAGGGTGGGGATGGGTGCTTGACTCTATCCCACTGAACCAATCCAGGCCAATTACCCCAACTACCAGAGGCAATTTAAGGGTTAGCGTTATGGTTACAAAGGGAGAAAGGCCAAACATGGGCAAATGGGACTTGCTTAGATGGGCATCAAGGTCGATGTGGACAGGTTGGGCTGAAGGGCTCGTTTCCATGCTCTGTGCTTCTGTCTCCTGCTCAGAAGTTGAAAAGGCCACATGACGATTTAAAATTAACAAGACCTCAGAGCAGATGCCATCCCCACGGACACATGGCTGAGAGAAGGGCAGGACTGGCTGCTCAATATTCCATGATACAGATGCTGTCGGCATGACAGAGGTCCAGCTAATTGAGGAGGGGATGTTGCCTTTTTGAAAAGGGAGGACATAACAGCAGTACTTCGAGATGACGTTCTTGGGGCATCGTCCAGTGAGGCCAAATGGGCAGAACTTAGAAACAAGAAGGAGAGGGTCAATCTAGTGGGGCTGGTTTATGGACTCCACCATCCACGCACCCCCCAACCCCCTCAAGTAATCAGCAGGAACTTGAACAGATGTGTTGAGAAATTGCTCATAGCAGTAAGAATAATAGGGTTGTATGAGTTGGAGATTTTACTTCCCCTGGTATTGACAGGACTATCCAGACTGATATGGGGCTAGATGGGGTGGAATTTGTGAAATGTGTCCAGGTAAGTGTCCTGGGCCCTACGTGGGAAGGTGCAATACTGGACCTTCTCGAAGGGAACAAGGCAGGGCAGGTAACTGAAGTGGCAGTCAGAGCACTTTGGCTCGAGTGGCTGGAACTCTTTCAGTTTTAAGACAGTGATGGGAAAGGACAGGGCAGGCCCACAGGTGAGGGGACTGAAATGGAGCAGGGCTAATTCTGGGGGAGTTTGGCATGATCTGGCAGAGTACGATTGGGTGAGCCTGTTTGAAGGCAAGGGAATGAATAGCAAATGGAAGCTTTTGTGTGGTATCAAGAGTGCAGGAGCAGCATGTTCCTGTAGGGGTGAAGGGTAAACCTGTCTGAGAGATATTGAGGCTCTGGTCAAGAAAAAGAAGGAAGATCACATTGGGTTTAGGAGGTTGAGGAAGAGTGCACTTAAGAGGAAAATCAGAAGGGTAAAGAGAGGGGATGAGATGTATCTGGCAGGTAAGGTTAAGGGAAGTCCCAAGAGGTACTACACCATGGAACCATAGAACAATACAGCACAATACAGGCCCTTCGGCCCACCATGTTGTGCCGACCTTTAAACCACACCTAAGACTATATAACCCCTTCCTCCCACATATCCCTCTATTTTAAATTCCTCCATATGCTTTTCTAACAATTTCTTGAACTTGACCCAAGTACCAGCCTTCACCACCACCCCAGGCAGTGCATTCCATGCCCCAACCACTCCATGGGTGAAAACCCTCCCTCTGATATCTCCCTTGAACTTCCCCCTTCATCACCTTAAAGCCATGCCCTCTTGAATTGAGCATTGGTGCCCTGGAAAGAGGTGCTGGCTGTCCACTCTATATATTCTTCTTAATATTTAGTATACCTCTATCATGTCTCCCCTCATCCTCCTTCTCTCCAATGAGTATGCCTATGTTCTTTACCTATATTAAGAGTAAAATTATGGCTAGGGAGAGAGTAGGTCTCCTTAGAGATCAGCAAGGCCGCCTTTCTTTGAGCCACAGAAGGTGGGTGGAAAGTTTTAATGATTATTTCTCCTCGGTGTTTATTGAGGACAAAATCATGGTTGCTCAAGAGATAAGGGAAACCAGTGGAGATATTCATATTACCAGGAAGAGATATTTACAGCCATACAGCACATTCAGGTGGATAAATCTTCAGATTTTGTGGGAGTCTAGAGGAGAAATTATGGAGGTCCTTTTAGAGATACCGGCTTCATTGTTTGCCACTGGTGAAGTTCCTGAACACTGGAATGTGGTTAATGTTGCTCCGTTGTTTAAGAAGAGTAGCAAGGACAACCAGGGAACCAAAGGCCTGTCAGCCTGACATCAATAGTGAGGAAGTTACTGGCGGGAATTCTGAGGGACAGGATCTGCTAGCATTTGGATAGACAGTGTCTGATTCGGAGGAGTCAGCATGGCTTTGTGTGTGTAAATGCAAGCTTGACTAACATATTAGACTTCATTTGAAAGGTAGATAAGGGTAGGGCAGTGAATGTTGTCTGTTTGGACTTTGGCAAGACCTTCGACAAGGTCCCGCAGCGTAGGCCTGTCTGGAAGGTTAAGTCCCAGAATCAGAGGGTGGTGGTTGAAGATTATTTCTTAGAATGGAGGCCGGTGACTAGTGGTATGCCGCAGGGATCAGTGTTGGGGCCTTTGTGATTCATTTTTCATGTCAATGATTTGGATGCGAATGTTCAAGGCTTGATAAGTAAGTTTATGGATGACACAAGATTAGGAGGTGTTGTTGATGCTGTAGAAGGTTACTGTCGATTACAGGGGGATCTTGATCAGTTCGGGAAGTAGGCCGAGGATTGGCAAATGGATTTCAATACAGATAAGTGTTGGGTGTCATTTTGGGAAGTCAAACCAGTGTAGGTCTTGTACAATGAATGGTCGAGTGCTCGGGTGTGTAATGGAACAGAGGGACCTAGTACAAGTGCAACATTCATTGAAAGCGGCGTCATAGGTAGACAGGGTAGTCAAAAAGGCGTTTAGCATGCTGGCCTTCATCAGTCAGGGCATTGAGTAGAGGAGTTTGGACACGATGTTGCAGTTGTATAAGTCGTTGGTGAGGCCACACATGGAGGACTGTGTGCAGTTCTGGTCACCCTGTAATAGGAAAGACGTGGTGAAACTGGAAATAGTTCAGGAAATATTTACAAGGATGTTGCCAGGTCAAGAGGGCCTGATTTATAGGGAGAGGTTGGCCAGGCGAGGTGTTTATTACTTTGAGTGAAGGAAAATGAAAGTTGACCTCAGAGGTTTATTAAAACCATGAGAGGCATAGATAAGGTGGGTGGTAGCAAACTTCACCCCAGGGTAGGGGAGTTGGAAACTATGGGGCAGAGATTTCGGGTGAGGGGGGAAAGATTTAAAAAGGACCTGAGGGACACTTTTCCACACAGGGTGGTGAGTTGATGAGCTGACAGGAAGTGGTTGAGGCAGGTACGATGGTATCATTTAAGAAGCACTTGAATAAGTACATGCAGGGGCAGGGCTTCGAGATATGGGCTGAACAGAGAAATGTTATGTGGTGGGTGGGCACCATGGTCAGCATGGACTCGTTGGGCCAAAGGGCCTGTATCCGTGTTGTATTGCTCTATGACTGATAAGAATTGAAGCAGTTGATAAATATTCTGATCAAGTGGTAATTCACTGGAGGGAGTTACTACCCCCGTGGGTAATGAATTTTTCTGGTGGTGTGTTAATCCCCAACATACGTTAGTGTTCGATACAAGATTTCCAATGACCTGATCAAAGCCATATTTTAATTTGATATTATCTTTTTTAGCGATGTATAACTTCCATTGCATGAAGCATTGCAATTGATATCAATGCACTACAGAAAGTATCCATCGTGGCTTGGTGTGGCAACTGCTCTGCCCAGGATTTCCAGAAACTGCAGAGAGTTGTGGACACAGCTCAGCACATCATGGAAACCAGCCTCCCATCCATAGACTCTGTCTATACTTCTTGCTGCCTCGGTAAAGCAGCCAGCATCATCAGACTCCACCCACTCCGGGCATTCTCTCTTCTCCCCTCTCCCATCGAGCAGTCGATCTTTCATATCTTCCCAGGCAAAAACTGGATCAAGGGCTTCCCTGAATCATTTAGAATATAAACCAGTAGAACGGAAAATTGTCATGTTACCATTAACATTCGACAAGGGAGCGGAATAGTGGCCATTGTTGGAGAAATGAAAACGTCCAAAGTCTTTATAATAATTATGTTCATACATGTTTGCCATAAAGGACAAGTGCAATGAGAAATGTCTAATGTGGAAGAGTCATCGTTTAAAAGAATGGTTTCTCACGATGTTTACTTCTAATAGTGTTAATGTGATTTCTCCATAATTGGGACCATTCAACAACAGAGCAGTGTTGATATTTTTCTTCAAGTGTAGAAGGATCCATATCAAGAGATTCCTCTATTAGTTTACCTTCAACATCTGGGCTGGAATCTTTCAGTTTTATCAATTTCTTTAACTATTCTCGCAAGTGATTCCTTGCCTTCCCACGTGTCTATGTTCACTTCTTCTGAAATGCAGTCAGAGTGAATGTTCAAGTGGACAGGAACAATCACTTTGCCAGAGACAAGGATTAACGTTCCAGTGTATTGGTCCACATATGACCAAGGGATAAGGGCTATTTGGTGAAATTTAAATTGGAATCATCATCCTCCTAGATCTCCCAGATCTAATATTTTGTGAGTCATTGTTTTGGGGAATCTGAGCCAGATGAGGCAATCTCTGTGGTAATTGGTATTGGTTTATTATTGTCCTTTGTGCTGAGGTACAGTGAAAAACTTGTCTTACAAACTGATCTTACAGGTCAATTCATTACACAGTGCAGTTACATCAAGTTAGTACAGAGTGCATTGATGTAGTACAGGTAAAAACAATAACAATACAGAGTAAAGTGTCACAGCTACAGAGAACATGCAGTGCAATAAGGTGCAAAGTCACAACAAGGTAGAACGTGAGGTTATGAGGTCATAGGTCATACTCCATCTCATTGTATAAGGGAACTGTTCAATAGTCTTATCACTGTGGGGTAGAAGCTGTCCTTAAGTCTGGTGGTACGTGCCCTCAGGCTCCTGTACCTTCTACCCGATGGAAGAGGAGAGAAGAGAGAATGTCCTGGGTGGGTGGGGTCTTTGATTATGCTGGCTGCTTCACCAATACAATGAGAGTTAAAGACAGTCCAAGGAGGGGAGACTGGTGTCCATGATGCGCTGGGCTGTGCCCACTACTCTCTGCAGCTTCTTGCCATCTTGGGCAGAGCAGTTGCCATACCAAGCCGTGATACATCCTGATAGGATGCTTTCTATGGTGTCTCTATAAAAGTTGGTGAGAGTCAAAGGGGACAAACCAAATTTCTTTAGCCTCCTGAGGAAGTAGAGGCGCTGGTGAGCTTTCTTGGCCATTGCATCCACGTGCTACCTCATCTGTTAGAAAGTAAAGCAGCACTGAATAATATTGTAATTAGCATGAATATTAAAAGGAAAGTACAGCAAGAGCAACATTTCTTTCTGGAGTTTGGGTGTTTCTTGCTCCACAAACAACAGCCCTTCTCAGGTGCACTGTTTCTGGCTAATGTATCCATGATATCTTCAAGTGAAAAGGATTTTTTACATTTCTTAGATTGAAGCAGGTGTCTTATCTTTTCAATCACTCCCACCCATCTCCCATCGGGATGTAAAGGTTCTGTGCGGACCCATGTACCAGTTTAATATAAGGGTTCCAACTCATTCTGGGGGTAGAAACGCTGCTGGGGCAGGTTTAATGTTGTCGATGGAGACAGATCTATTTACAGTCTTGTTTCCCCTCCTGGTCTCGATTACCACAGTCCTATCGTTGATAACCTGGGTAACGTGACAAGGAGGTTTCCATTTAACACAGAAATTAGGGTCAGAATGGTTTTTATGGAATATCTTTTCTTGAACCCAGTCACTTTTTGTGGTCTCCAAATTTTCTTGTCAGGTTCTCTTGTTATCTCTTGAGTTCCCATAAACTCTCTTGACTCCTTGAGGAGAGTTGTATCGGGTGCAGGCGATGGTTGGCCTGACTCAACAATGAGTGGATTTAGATGGACATTAAGAAATATGGTGTAACACTCTTAAGTTCTCCTACATTTGCCAATGGCATGTTGCTAACAGATAGCTGAACTTCAGGGACAAGTGTGGCCACTTTTGACCTCGAGAGTCGACCAGATTTGCCAGGGCCCTCTTAATCTCCTGATTCTTCCTCTCCACTGCCCCAGTCAATTGTGGTTGGCACAGAGTGCTGCACTCCACTTGTATTCCTGCCGATTCACACACAGCCTGAAAGCCTTTACCAAAGAAGGAAGATCCTCGGTCGGCATGTAAGCAGGCAGGAGTGCCAGCATGCGGGACTATTGAGTTCTGAAGCGCGGTGACGGCAGTGGTCTCACTACAAGAAGCGGTAGGGACCAACCATGTATATCCTGTACAAAGATCAACTGTGACAAGAATATATTTATATTGTCTCCAATAAGGTGGTTTTTTCTTGGGATGCCAGAAATGGGTCTATATAATCAACTTGCCACACCTGCATTGGTGCATTTGGTTTTATTCGTCTTTTGGGAGGTGGTCTTGTAACTGCTCCTTTATTGTAGGCCAGACATTCTTTACAATTTGCAACAAATCACTTGCAATCAGACAACAAGCAAGGGCATCAGTATAACATGGGTAATTTTACATAAGTGGCTTGTCCACTACCACAAGTTCTTGGTGGGCTTCTCGAATTAGTTCTTCCTGATTCTGAGCAGAAGGTATTTGCTTCTTATCTTTTTTAGGGAGGCAAACCCAAACCTTAACTTAACCATCAGTCTGGTACTTGTGTTGTGCTGGAAATCCTTTGGAATTGGGTTGAGTGGTATCTGGGAGGATTCTTAAAACATCATCTTGGTTATTCTTTATTTGTTGCTGAGTTACTACCATAACACTGGCCTTCCTTACCGGAGTAAGGTCCATCCCGACAGCTTGTTGGTCTTGTTAATCGGCTAATTTATTCCCATAGCTGTGTAGACGGCTTGCAGTATGTCCCGGGATGTGTAACACCTGTACTAATGGTCCAGTCAATAATAATTCATGGATATCTCCATCCGGAAGTCGACCAGGTGGGGAGATCTCTTTCTTCTGTGTTCCTGACACAGTCATGGAGTCAGTGCAGATCAGGACTGGTTCAGTTGTGTTTACTTGTCTCAGGCAGATCTCCAGAGCTTTAGCCTCAGGAAATTGTGCTGTCTGGTTCACTGAAGGATGGGCTTGTAACTCATGAGGCTCAAATTCTATTTCAGATAAAAATTTTCTCTTTATAATCCCTGCTCCTGCTTGTAACCAACCAGATCTATATTTTATGGACTCCTATTGCTGACCCATCACAGTGCCATGTTTCAGAGTCGTGTTTTAAAGGATGTTGTGTCACATTGGGCCATGGAGGAGATGGTCTGAGTCCAGTCGGTACTAAACCAGGATTCGGTCTCTCTCGTCTACATCCTACTCTATGTTAGATCCCCTCATCATTCCGGTCTCTGACCTGAAGAATAAAATATCCATCATGCTCGATTAGATGAGCATTGGGTGCATCGTCCCATATCTCTACTCCACTAACAACACATTCACAATGTCGACCAGCATTTGCTTATGCAGTTACTGGGACCAGGATGTCATCCATTACAGCACCAGGTGGTGTGTCTTCACACTTCTCGAGCACGGTCTGAGTTGGACAACTGCTAACTAATAATTCTTTCTGTTTTATTTCATTAAAAGTAAATGTGGCCACGTTGGGCATCAACTGCAATGATATTGAGTGTACTGTCTGTGAACTCTAAACTTAAATCAAGACTTTAAGCCCCATCTGGTACAAGTATCTTCGAGTACCCTCACTATAGGCAGATTATACTGTATCAACCTACACTCAAGGACTAGCTTCCTTCACTACCTTAGTCTCTATGGAAAGGTCTAGCTATCAATAATCACTATTTCAAGCGGTTGGTCCCCCCTCCCAACCAAAGAGAAGATAGTTCCGGCTGACAAAGCAGTTTAAACACAGTACACTTTATTTTAAGTGAGATACATTTAATTCTAACAATGTTACTTACAAAGGATTTCCAAACACATGTACAATTCCGACAAGCTAAAAAGTCATACCAACAAGTTGCAGACGAACAATTCGTCCGTCACTGAGGAATGAATTCTAGCTCTTCTTTCTATCACCCCTTCTCGTGTTATTCCATTCTGTCATTCCTAACTATCCTGACTGCCTTCTAACATTTACACTGTTTTGCCACTGGTTGGCATCATCGCTATGTGATGTTTCTCAACTATTTTCATCAGGCCAGCTGGATGGAGAGATTAACGAGTCCAACGTGGACCCTATTGTTTCTCTTGATGAAGTCAAGACGGTGAGCAAAGTGCACTGGGTAGAAGTCAAGAGGCCGAGTAAAGAATACTGGTTAGAAGTTGAACTGACTGAAGAACAATCACCTTAAATCTTGGACAATTTCTGCTGATGGGCTAAAAAGAAGTTTAACTGAGTGAACAACAAGAATCTTGAAGCTTGCACATTTTCTGATGCTGTGCTAAACAGCTGAGGTGAGCAAAAAGCCCCCGGGGCTTGGAAAATGAATATCCAACACAGCATGACTTCTGCCTGTGGTGATATGTAGCCTACAGTCAGGATGACGGTGGAGAACTCCACAGTGAGTGGTAGATGATGAGAATGAGGGGAGAATGAAATCGGGATTAGTGTAAATGGGGGCCTGATGGTCAACATGCAGTGGGTGGGCCGAAGGGCCTGTTTCCGTGCTGTGTAACTCTGTGACTATATGACTGAGCAGGCGAGATAGTGGAGAACAAGATGAACATAAAGCAGGAAGGAGCAAGGTGCCACCACAACGCAGCATGAACATAAGAGTGAGGACAGAGGGTGGTGAGTGTGTGGAACAAGCTGCCAAAAGGAAATGGTCGAGGTGGGAACAACTGCAACGTTTTAAAGACCTTTGGACAGGTACATGGAGAGGAAAGGTTGAGAGGGAGATGGGCCAAATGCAAGCAAATGGGACTGACTCAGTGAAGCAGCTTGGTCAGCAGGGACGAGTTGGGCTGAAGGGCCTGTTTCTGTGCTGTATCAGAATCATATTTATTATCACTGTCTTATATGATGTGCAATTTGTTGCTTTGCGGCAGCGGTACAGAGCAAATACACGAAGTTACAATAAATCACAAAATAAATAAATGGTAAAAGGAATAGCGAGCAAGTGTTCACGGCCCGTTCAGATGTCCGATGACAGAGGCAAATAATCTGTTTCTGAATCGTTGAGTGTGGGTCTTCGGGCTCCTGAACCACCTCCCTGATGGTTGTAACGAGAAGAGGGCATGTCCCGGATGGTGAGGGTCCTTCGTAATGGATGCTGCATTCGTAAGACAGCACCTCTTGAAGATGTGTTCGATGGTGGGGAGGGTTGAGTCCATTATGGAGCTGGCTGAGTCTACAACCCTCGGCAGCCTCTTGCAATCTTGTGCACTGGAGCATCCACACCAGGCTGTGATGCAACCAGTCAGAATAATCACCACTACACATCCACGGAAATTTGCAAATGTGTTTGGTGACACACCAAACCACCTCAAACTCGGAACAAGGTAGAGTCGCAGACATGCACTATCAGAAGGCGAGATGATAGAAAAGAAGATGAGGGCGGTTTGCAACATGAACTGTTCCCAAAGGATAAAAACTGTTTATTTAAGGAATTTCTTGATGAACGTCAGTGGATATTTCAGCCCCAGCTTTATCTCATCTCTGATCTTACTCTATGTCCCTGCAGAAATAAATGGGTTCACGCAGGAACACAAGTAGTGAAGCACGTAGCCACTTTCTTCCAGAGGGAAAACTGAGTCACTGAAATTTGAACCCGAAAAGTAAGTGGCACTGGTAACGCTTATGTAGAGGAACGTTTTCAGCACAAGTAGCCACAAGAGGAGGAATATACCCGAGATACTGAGGAGCAGGACGATAGACTTCTTGTGGCTGTCCATCTCCGGGTCGCTCTGTCTCTCACTGTTCCCGCTGCCCTGGAGTCTCCTGCGGATTCTAATGGCCCTTAAAATGTGCCTGACAGTTAGGTAATTGAGCAGCAAAATTAGAACGAATGGCATACAAGGGGTTAGAATGCTTTCAATCCAGCCAAATGCGATCCAGCCAGGTGAGGTATAAAATGCGGACTTAAGCTTGCAGAGTGTGGACTTGGTTTTATGTGGAGGTTCAAATGCAAAGTAGTTAAAAACATTTTTGAAACAGCTCAGGGCAGTAACCGTTCCGATCACCACAGCCGCCGTTCACTCCGTGCAATATTTTGTTTTCAATTTTTGACAGCAAATAGCCACAAAGCGATCAAAGCTGAACATCACCGTCACCCAGATGGAGCAGTCCCTTCCGGCATAAGCTAATGCAATATTCACATTGCGGGCCAGAGCAATGATCAAGTAACTGAACAGTGAAGTCATGGGTACAATACGGTTTAATATCACGCCAGTGATAATGACCAGGAGATCCGTCATTTCCATCGACAGCAGGTAGACAGTGATACATCTGGAGAGACCACATTATCTGCCGATCATTACCCCAATCACGGCCAAGTTAGCTGCAATAGAGGAAAACAAAGAGAGTGTGTTGTGTGTGTCAGTGATTGTGTGTGAATGAGTATATGTGTGGTGTTTTTATGTGTGTTAATGGCAGGAGTATTTTTGTGCTGTGTGTGGTGTGAGAGTGATCTGTTTGTGTTGTGTGTATTTTGTGTGTTGTGTGTGAGACAAAGAAGTAAAACAGTGGAACTCACAGATAAACTTTGCACCTGACAGGATTCAGGCAACTTTTATTGCTTTTACACCTGAAACTGAGTTGACGGACAGTTACCCCACTGAAGAGTTATATCATGTGATTAACTGTGCTGTGATGTTGCACCATCCTTTAGTTTGCAACTTATCAGAGATCCTGTCTCTGTGGAAAGAATGTTAGCAAGAATATTACCTTCCACTGTGAACTTTTAACTGAGTTTATACCCTTGTGCTGTTGTTACCAGTTTGAATCTGTGTTTTTACAGGACTTTAGGGGAAGGTTCTGAGGCTCAATCGTCTCTTCACTGAAATTAGACTAACTGCTCTACAATTACATGGCTTAACACTTCCTCCCTATTTAAACAATGGAAGCAGTTCTCCATTCTACTGGCACACCCTGTGGCCTGGAATGATTGGAAAATGACCGTCAGAGCCTCCACAATTTGTGACCTTGTTTCCTTTAAGAACCCCCTCTCTGGATGCATCACAGCTTGGGACGGCAACTGCCCGGTCAGTCTCTCTTCTGCCCTCTTCCTTTGGGCAGAAGATACAAAAGCTTGAGACCAAGTCCCATCAGACTCAAAGACAGCTTCTATCTCACTTTTATCAGACTCTTGAACAGGATTCTCATACGATAAAAGATGAACTCCTCATCTCCCAATCTACCTCACCGTGGCCCTTGCACCTTATTTGTCCACCTGCACTGCACTTTCTCTGTAACTGTATTCTGCATTCTGTTTCCTCTTTACCACCTCGCTGTGGGTATGTATAGAATGGCATCTCAAACAAAATCCTTCACGGTAAGTTGGTACATGTGACAATAATAAACTGTTTCCAATATTTCATCCAGATCAGGAAAATTATTCATTTACAAAGATAACACCTGAATCATTTGGAGTTGTACAGCATGGAAAATGGCCCTTCAGACCATTGGGTCCATGCTGACCAACAGGGACCCATCAACACCGTTCCCAATTCCCAGCACTGTCTGTAGATTTCTATATCTTGGTGATTCAAATGCCCAACCAGATATTTCTCAAATATTTCTTAAATGCTGTGAGAGTGCCTGCCCCCCCACCCTCTCAGGCTGTGTGTTCCAGATTTCAACCACCCTCAAGCAGAAAATGATCTTCATCAGATCCATTCTGAACCTCTTATCCTTTACCCTAAACCGATGCCCTGTGGTTTTAGCTGCCTCTGCTGTGGGGAGAGAGTGAGCAGCTTCAAGTTCCTGGGCATCAACATCCAGGAGGAGGGTCTATCCTGAGCCCAATACATTGATACAATCACGAAAAAGCACGACAGTAGCTCTACTTTGTTAGGAGTTTGAGGAGATTCGGGATTTCACCAAAGACTCTTGCAAATTTCTCTTGATGTAGGTTGGAAAGAATTCTGACTGGTTGCATCATAGCCTGCTATGGAGGCTGCAATGCACAGGATTACAGAGGCTGCCGAGGGTTGTAGACTCAGCCAGCTCCATAATGGGTACAACCCTCCACATCCTCCAGGATATCTTCAAGAGGTGTTTCTCAAGAAAGCGGCATCTATCACGAAGGACCATAACCTTCCTGGACATGTCCTCCTCTCATTATTAACGTTGGATAGGAGGTACAGGAGCCTGAAGACCCACACTCAATGATTCAGGAACAGCTCCTTCCCACCCGTCATCAGATTTCTGAACTGTCCATGAACCCACAAATACTAACTCATTATTTTCTTGCACTAGTTATTCAATGTTGCAATGTATAGGAATTGTGTGACTTTGCACTGTACTGCTGACGCAAAGCAACAAATTTCATGTCATCTAAGTCAGTGATAATAAATCTGATTTAGATTCTGGAAAACGTTTCAACTATCTGTCCTATTTATACCTCCATCAGGACCCCTTCAGCCTTCTCAGCTCAAGGACTACAAACCCAGTTTATTCCGTCTCTCCTCGTAACTGACGATCCAAGGCAACATCCTGGTGAATCTCCTTGCACCCTCTCCAGTGCAATCAAGTCCTACCTACAGTGTAGTAACCAGAGTCGTACGCTCAAAATGTCCAGATCAAACAGATAATTGGCAATGACTTACGGCATCCTCAGTTCTGCGATATCAATCTTCTCGTGCTGTTTTCTAAACATTCCACATCCTCTTTTAAACTCCTTAATGTAAAGTGCATGTCAAATTTTGTTTTGAACTATTCATACAAGTGTCATAAGAAAGAAAGTGCTTCAATTATTGTTGGATGTTTACCATCAGAATGAGAAGAGATGATATATTAGGTATCAAAACCGTTGAAGATTCAAAGATGTAAAGAAACTCCACTGCTAATTGTGATAAAATGCACAATAAAGAAATAAAATTAAAAAGGAGGAAATTATTCAATTAAAATGGTACAACCAATGAGAGAAAACAATGAAAGGGTATTAATTACACTAGGAGAACAGCAAAGGGGTAAAAATCTGCAATTGACAGAAGGCAACAATCCCAGTAAACACAGCAGTGATGCAACATTTCACAACATTTTGCAGATTGATAATTAACACCAGTACTTTACCAGGAATGCCGATGACGAAAGCTTGAAGCACACAATACACTCCATTCACAGTCTGTTGTATTTAAACCTGACAGCAATCACCAGGGAGTTTATGAGGAAGACATTTTGTTTTTTGATGCTAATTACATTAATTGAAACCAGAAACTTAAAGCAGCTGATGCCAAGAATTGTTTTGATGAATATTTGTGCATGAAGTTTAATCCTGCTTCCATTTCTTCTAAGGAAAGTAAGGACCATCTAAAAGGGTGGATGGAATTGGTGCAAGCTGTCTTTCACACATTGAACACAACAACATGGAACAAGATGTTTTTGGCAATAAAAGATGTACAGACATATTGGATTTAGTTTGTGGAATGACCAAAGTCAAAGTGAAGGTCGAGTTTATTGTCATGTTCATAAGTACATACAGGTGCAATGAAAAACTTACTTTCAGCAGCATCACAGATACACAGCATCAGATAAGCAGCATTTGCAAGAAAAACATTAATAAACACAAATTATACACTATTTTTACAACAAAGAACACAATGAGAATAAAAAAAAGAATGTCCATTTCAGTGCAAAGGGATGAAATTTTTCATAGTGGTGGTAAACTCCAGTGATGAAGGTTGTGCTGGTTGGTTCAAGAACTGAATGGTTGAAGGGAAGTAATTGTTCTTGAACCTGTTGGTGAGGGACTTCGGGCTTCTGTACCTCCTGCCCGATGGTAGCTGTGAGAACATGGCAGAGCCTGGATGGTGGGGATCTTTGATGATACATGTTGCCTTCTTGAGGCAGAGTTTCCTGTAGATACTACCAATGGTGGGGAGGGATGTGCAAGTGATGCATTGGGCAGTCCACTATTCTCTGCAGATTCTGCAGACGTTTGTTAGTGTTCAGTGAGAACCCAAACCTCCTTAACTTCCCAAGAAAGTAAAGACGTTGGCACGCCTTCCTTGTGATTGCGTCTATGTACAGAGCCTAGGAGAGCTCATCCGATATGTTACCACCCAGGAATTTAAAGCTGCTGATTCTCTCCACCACCAATCCCCATTGCAGACTGGCACATGTACGCTCTCCTGAAGTCAACAATCAGTTCTTCAGTTCCACTGACACTGAGTGAGAGTTTGTTTCTGCAGCAGCACTCAACCAGGTGTCCTATCTCGCTCCGGTCAGCTGACTCTTCACCACCTGTGATTCATCCAACAACAGTGGTGTCGTCGGTGAATTTGTATGTGGAGCTGTGCTTAGTCACACAGTCGTGTGTACAGAGAGTAGAGCAGGGGGCTAAGCACGCAGCCTTGATGTGCACCAGTGTTGATGGTCAGCGAGGAGGAGATGTTGTTACCAATCCTCACTGACTGAGGTCCGTCGATGAGAAAGTCGTGTGACCAGTAGCAGAGGGAGGCACAGAGGCCCAGGTCTTAAAGCTTCATAATGAGCGTGGAATGAATGTTTGTGTTCAACGCTGAGCTGCAGTCGATGAACATCACTGTAGTGATGAACATACATCACGTCGTGACGTATGTGTTCCTGTCGTCCAGATGGTCCAGAGCCGAGTGAAGAGCCTGAGAAATTGCATCTGCTGTTGACCTGTTCTGGTGGGAGGCAAATTGAAGTGGATCCAGGTCATATCTGAGACAGCAGTTGACTCGCTCTCAAAACACTTTATGATGGTTGATGTAAGCACTTGCAGACTGTAGTCATTCAGGTAGGTCACCACGCTCTTCTTGGGCACTGGTGAAATAGGTCATTATTTGAAGCAGTTGGGAACCTCAGATCTCAGAAGCAAGAGGTTGAATATGTCCGTACCACTTGGTCTGCACAGATCTCTGGTGCTCAGCCGGGTACGCCATCTGGACCAAACGTGTTTGGTGGATGCAGCCTCTTGAAGGATGCCCGGACATCGGACTCAGAGACTTAGATTACAGGGTCATCCTGAGATGTGGGGCTCGTGTGGGTGTGTCATAGTTCTCCCTATCAAAGCGCGCATAAAAGGCATTGAGCTCATCCGGGAGCGATGGGTCATTTCCACTTATGCTGCCGGATCTCACCTTGTCGGAGGTTACATTGTGCAGGCCCTGCCACAGCTGCCAAACTTCCATTTGTGATTCCAGTTTAATCTGAAATTGGCTCTTTGGGCTCGCAATGGCCGACCAGAGGTCATACTTGGACTTATTACATGACACTGGATCGACAGCCATAAATGCCACAGATCTAGCCCTCAGCAGATTATGAATCTCCTGGTTCATCCAAGGCTTCTGGTTGGGGAAGACTCAGAATGTTTTTGTGGGCACACACTCTTCCACACATGTCCTTATGAAGTGAGTGTTGCAGGTCGAGATTTTCTGATTCTAAGATGGCAGAACTGTTGGTGTTGACTTTCATTCACCATCAAACTGATGGCAACTTCAGGAGTTAATTCTGTCTGTAGTGAAACGTGGAACGACCAGTGCACCTCCACACATTGTGCTGTCTGCAGCCTTCTCCACTGTGGTCAAAGAAAATCACTTGAACGTTGAGTAGTTTAGCCTCCTTCATTGTACGTTACCCTGCAAAACGTTCACTTTGTTGCATGAGGTCGGGCAGGACAGTAAGCTCAGCAAACTGTTGTTGGCTCTTTCATTTATGTGTCATATTTCATTAAGATAATTTTTCGGTGGATTTTGGTTTTATTTGAAGTTGATATTTTGACATCTTCACATGTTTCACGATCCTTGACAATCAATGGCACTACCATTGCCTGGTCTCCTGCTTCACAGGCCTGGGAAACACCATTGACTAGATGGTCCATTGAACCAGCCACATATATACTGTCACTGCAAGAGCAAGAGGCTGGATAACCAGCAGACCGTTCCCTCTGGAAAGGGATAGTTCATGCGATCAAATATGCTCCACTTCTCTGCGTCCGTGCAGCTGAAGCAATACAAATAAATCTGGGCATGTTGTTTGAGTTTAAAAATGCTTTTTTCCTCCTGATTTCTTTCTCATCAGAATTCCTTAGAGGTTCATTGGTCAATCAAATTGATGACTTTGGAGTTTCTGGATGGTGGGGATCTGCTTGAACTGAGAGTGGAGAACACTGGAGCACCCTCCATAGAGATTTCTCGATCTTTCAGGGCAGCTGATATTGACATCAGATGTGAGGCTGATGCTTTGCCACTGAGTACTTTGAAGATTGGAGAATAATGAATGTATGTTGGACCATGAGGGAAAATGTACGAGGCATAAAGAGGAAAAATACAACTTGATGCTCTCCTGTAAGAAACTGATGTGCTTTGTCCACCATGAGCAGGAGAAACATTGAGGCTGTCATATGGAACATACAGCATGGAAACAGGCCCTTCGGCCTAACTCGTCCGTGCAGAGAATGTCAGTAATGGAGGTTACTAATTTACTTACCTTGTTCAGAATGAACAGGAGGACTTCCTATCAATGTAGCAAAAGTACTTTTCTTTAAGTGAATCAACCTTTGATACCAAATAATGTAATGAATTACTTTGAGATACGAACACATGGAAAAACCATAACCAGCTTTGAGAAATACTTTTTTCAAAGTTAGTACTATTTTCCACAAAATGAATCAGTGTATTGGTGCTTACAACATTTTTAGGTTCATGCAATGTAAGTTTTTTTATCCATAAAAACCCGATCTCAACATGAAATATGTCTTTGATCAGGTCACTGGAAATGTAATATGGAACACGAAATTCTATATTGGGAATGAACACGCCACTGGCAAAACATATTATCCACAGGGCTGGTAACTTCCCTCCAGTGAATGATTTTCTGATCAGAATGTTTATCAACTGCTTCACTTGAAACGATAAGTAACGGCACCATTTAAAGGAGTCATCATCGTGTGAGATGTTGCTTTGGTTAAATTGTTCACAAAGTGATATAAAGCAGAGGAAACTTAAAATGAAACTCACTCATTTCTTTGTTGGGGACTGAAAGAGACTTCATATATAGACTCTCTCCCTCTCTCTCTCTCACACACACACACACACACAAACACACACACACACACACACACACACAGACACACACACACACACACACACACACACACACACACACACACACACACCATCATGCACTGTCGGAACTTCAGCGGGGATGCCGTTTGCTCCTGAGGTCCTGTTAATTTTTGAGTCATCATGTGGCCTTTTCAACGTATTGTTTGTAAAGAAGGGATGCACAGAGCACGGAAACAGGCCCTTCGGCCCACCATTTCCATGCCGATCAATTGCCAACCTAAGCTCGTCCCATTTGCCCATGTCTGGCCCGAGTGTTTCCAGCATTTTCTGATTTTATTTCAGATTTCCAACATCTGCAGTTTTTATTTTGATTTTGCTTATCTTTAACTATCCTGCCTCCGATTGCACCTTCTTCATAATGTTCAAGGAACCCGTCTCGCCGGCATTCAATGAACTTACATCCTCAAAGCCATATCTGCCAAATCAGCTCTTATTTTCTTCTTGATCTGTCCAACAGGAGGACAGACAACTTTCTTCTGTCCTTTCCAATTACTCTTACAATGATTCTACTTCCTAGTACTTCATGTTCCTTTCTAACCAGTGTCCTAATGCCGCTGTGTTATCAGACCGACCCTACTTCTTCCTGTTGGTGAATCTACCAACCGCTCTGTAACACTAATAAATACTCCGGGATATTCAACTCTCTGCCTTGTGACCAGACCTCTGGAATGTCCCATAGACCAGCCCCTCTTGGGACTGCTAATTCATGTAACTTCTTGCAAGTGGGTGACACAGTGGGGCAGCAGGTAGTGCTGTTCTCTCACAGCTCCGATGACCAAGGTTCAATCCTGACCTCTGGTACTGTCCGTGTGGAGTTTTCACATTCTCCCTGTGACCACTTGGGTTTCCTCCCACATCCCAAAGACATCGATGCAATCACAAGGAAAGCGCGCCAGCGTCTTTACTTTCTTCAGAGGTGAAGGAGGTTTGGCGTATCATCAAATACTCTAAAATGTTCTGCAGATGTACTGTTAAAAATATCCTGACTGGTTGCATCGTGGTCTGAACAGCAATTCGAATGCGCAGGAACATAAGCTGCAGATAGTCAAGGACTCTGCCCAATACATCACAGGCACATCACTCCCCACCATCGGTGGTATCTACAGGAGGGGCTGCCTCAAGAAGGCAACATCCATCATCAAAGATCCCCACTGTCTGATCCATGCCATTTTTTGCAGCTACCATCAAGCCTGAAGACCCACAGAAAGTTCAAGAACAGCTAATTCCCTTCAACCATTTGGTTCTTGAACCAAACGGCAAAACCCGAATCATACGAATTTTAGCAATACTATGAATATTTTGACCACTTTGCACTAAAATGGACCTTTTTTTTGTTTCAATTGTATTTTCTTCCAAATATTGTGTATAATTCATGTTTAATTTATATTTTGTTTGTGAATGCTGCTCTCTGATGCAATGTGCCTGTGATGCTGCTGGAAGTAAGTTTTTCATTGCACCTGTGCACACATAGACATACATATGACAATAAACTCGACTTTGACTTTGATTTTGTCTTTATGACTGAGCAGGTGAGATGATAGCAAAGAAGATGATGGTGTTGTGCAACATAAACTGTTCCCAAAGAATAAAGGTTGTTTATTTTAGTAATTTATTAATGAGAGTCAGTGGATATTTCAGCCCCAGCTTTATCTCGTTTCTGATCTTACTCTGTGTCCCTGCATAAATAAATGGGTTCACGCAGGAACACAAGAACTGAAGCGCATACCCGCTTTCTTCCAGAAGGAAAATTGAGTCACTGAAATTGGAATTTGAAAAGTAAGAGGAGTTGGCAATGCGAATGTAGAGGAGTTATCGGTGACAAGAGCCACCACAAGATGAAGATACCCGAGATACTTGAGATCAGGACGATAGACTTCCTGCGGCTGTCCATCTCCGGGCCGCTCTGTGTCTCACTGTTCCCACCACCCTGGAGTCTCCTGCGGATTCTAATGGCCCTTACAATGTGCCTGACAGTTAGGAAATTGAGCAGCAAAATTAGAAAGAATGGCAGACAAGGGACTAAAATGCTATCGATCCGGTCATATGCTACCCAGCCAGGTGAGGTATAATATTCTGATGTTAGTTTGCACGGTGTGGGCTCGGTTTTATGTTCGGGTTCATATATAAAATACATAAATCCATTTCTGAAACAGTTCAGGGCAGTAACCGTTCCGATCACCACAGCCGCCGTTCGCTCCGTGCAATATTTCATTTTCAATTTCTGCCAGAAAATAGCTACAAAGCGATCAAAGGTCAACATCACCGTCACCCAGACAGATCACCGTTAGCTACGGTGACATTCACAATGAAGGCTGGAGTGATGGTCAGGAAATTCGATGGAAAATTCATGGGAAGAATCCGTTTTAATATCACACCAGTGATAATGACCAGGATATCCGTCACGGCCATCGACAGCAGGTAGACAGTGATACATCTGGAGAGACCACATCGTCTGCGGAACATTACCCCAATCACAGCCAAGTTAGCTGCAATAGAGGAAGACAGAGGGAGCGAGTGTTAGCGATTGCGTGTGTGTGTGTGTGCGTCAGTGTTTGTATGTGTTAAGCGTGTGGAGTGTCTTTTGTGTGCGTGGTGAGTGCGCGGTGTCCATTTTATATAAGGTGTGGATTTTGTGTGTGTGTGTGTGTGTGTGTGTGTGTGTGGCTTAAATGTTATTTGAAAGTATGTAGTATGTGGTGTATATTTTAGTTTTTGAATGTGTGTTGTGCGGAAAAGAAAAACAGTGGAACTCACAGTTAAACCTTGTACTTGACAGTATTCAGTGCGACTTTTATTGCATTGACACTTGAAACTGAGTTAACAGACAGTTACCGCACGAAGAATTCTATCATGTGATTAACTGCGCTGTGATGTTGCAACATACTTCAGTTTGTATCGTACCACAGAATCTGTCTCTGTGGAAAAAGTCCACAGCAAGAACGTTATTTTCCACTGAAAACTTCATCACAAACAACACCACTGATTTTCTTATTGTTCATCACCTTTTCCATATAAAAGGAAAATTCTGTAAAAAGCTTCTTTTTCTACAAGTTTCACGCCATCCAATATTTCTCCCTCTGGTACGACAATGCCATCGACCCCTCCTCTTGTGAAGACACCCAGATGGAACTCACTTCCCAGACTGATATGTTCATATTTAATCCACATTTGGATATGTATTTGAAGAATGCTGTAGACTGGTGCTAAAAAGTGGGATGAGGATTTTTCCACTGGCACCGACTGGCCCAACACTGTAAATCTTCATAACTCAGTTAAATCACAGATCACTGCTGCAAAGCTGCGCTCCCTCGGATGTCCCTTTCACATGCATGTCCTCATCCACCAAACCAATTCTGTATTTCACTCCGCTCCCTCCCCACATGCACAACTAATAATCTGGTTTCTCCATTCTGCAAGTAGTTTAAGATACCCCACAATTTTTCTCCTTGAACAAGAATACAAACATCAAGCCCTATTACACCATGCACTCCTCCTCAGGCCTCCATTTATTTGAGCTGAGATACTATCCATCTGGATTTATCAGTGACTGATCTTCCACAGTAAACTCTCCATAAATTTACTTCCAATATCTCTCTGCAGCCAGTACATTGAATCACAAAATCTTCAGTTCAAATACCCATCCTGCACTTACTGACTTACTGGATCCTCAGTTCCACTGTTTCAATATCTTTGTGTTGTTTTCGAAGCACACCACGTCTTGTTTTAAACTCCTTCATTTAATTTTGTTGATGATATAATATATATCAAAACCAGATTAGTTGAACAAAACCAGTGTAGAAGTTTAGAAGTTGTAAAGAAGTTACTCTCCCACTATTTGTGATAATATTCACTCTAAAGAAATAATATTTCAAAAGAAAAAATGTTCAATTAAACTGGTGTATCCAATGCGATAAAAACAATGAAAGGGTATTAATGATACTGGGAGAATAGCAAAGGGGTAAAAATGTTCAATTGACAGAAAGCAACAATCCCAGTAAACACAGCAGTGATGCAACATTTCACAGCATTGTGCAGATTGATAATTAACACCAATACTTTACCAGGAATGCCGATGACTGCAGTGATGGAATAGCAAATGGCCACTCCAAGATTTGTGCAACTCCATGCATTGCTAGTGAAAGCTTTAAGCACACAGTATACTGTATTCACAGTCTGTTATATTTATACCCGACATCAGTCACCAGGGAGCAGATTAAGAAGTCATATTTGTGTTTTACGCTAATAATACGAGTTAGAACAAACAACGTCAAGCAGATGACGTCGATATTTTGATGAATAATTGCATCGAATGTGTAACTCTGCTTCCAGTTCTTCAAGAAAAGTAAATACAGATGAAAAGGGTGGATTTCATGGTGAAAGATTTGGCCCGTTGAACACAGCAACCTGGAACAATATATTTCTGGCATTAAGAAATGAACAGACACATTGGATTTAGTTTCTGGGGTGAAATTGAGCAAAGAAGGGAGAAAGATGTTAACCATGATAGTAATTCAGCATTAGAAGGTAAAAGGTGAATCATCGTTGAAGATTTAAATTTTGGAAAATTGGACATTGGAGGGTTAAGGCTGAAGCATCTGATGACAAGAACTGTAATTGCACAGAATTAGATACAACAGAGGAAGCAGTTCAAGGATTCAAATAATTACTTATTGAATTACTTGGGTAACTGATAAATGAAGGAAAATTGGTTTGCATCATAAAGGGCGTTGACCACCAAAAGAAATGGGGGCTGGTGTAAAACCAAAAGAGGATTAATCAACTGGAAGAGACTGCAGAGATCAGGAGATAATGATTCAAAGTCAAAGTCGAGTTTATTGTCATTTGCACAAATACATGTATACACAGACAAAGGAAACATTTTGTGAGTGTTGCAGGCCCAGATATTTTGATTCTAAGATGACAGAACTGTTGATATTGACTTTCATGCACCATGACACTGACGGCAACTTCAGGAGTTAATTCTGTGTGTAGTGAAACGTGGAACAACCAGTGCACCTCCACACATTGTGCTGTCTGCAGCCTTCTCCACTGTGCTCAAAAGAAATCACTTGAACGTTGAGTAGTTGAGCCTCCTTCATTGTAAATTACCCAGCAAAACGTTCACTTTGTTGCATGAGGTCGGGCAGGGCAGTAAGTCATATTAAAGCTTGTAAACTGTTGGTGCCTCTCTCATTTATACATTGTAATTCATTCAGATATTTTTCTTCAATGGAGTTTGGAAAAATGTGTGAGGGATAAAGAGGAACAACACATGTTGATTCTTTCCTGGAATGTAGATGTGAGTCCAACTGATGTGCCTTGTTCACCATGAGCAGCAGAGTCACAGAGTTATACAGCATGGAAACAGGCCCTTCAGTCCAACTCGTCCATGCTGACTAAGTTGCCTAATCGAACCAATGCCACTTATCCAGGTTTGGCTCATATCCCTCTACAACTTTCCTCTCCATGTCCCTGTCCAGATGTCTTTTAAGTATCGTAAATGTTCCCACCTCTCCCACTTCCTCTGGTGGCTCGTTCCACATCCCAATCACCCTCTGTGTAACAAAGTTTCCCCTCAGCTCCCTTTTAAATAATTCCCCTCTCACTTTAAATCTCTGCCCTCTGATATTGAACTCTCCCACCCTTGGGAAAATATTGCAGCTATTCACCTTATCTTGCTCCCCATGATTTTATAAACCTCTGTAAGGTCACCCCTCAGCCTCCAACACTCCAGAGAAAAGTCTGAGCCTATCCAGACTCTCCTTATAACTCAATCTCTCCAGACCCAATAACATCCTCAGAAATCTTTTTTGCAACCTTTCCAGACCGGAAACCTCAACTGACCACTTCCCTCCACAGATGATGTCTGACCCGTGGACCTTCTCCAGAAACCTGTTTGTTGCTACAGATTCCAGCATCTGCAGTCTCTGGTGTGAACAATGTCTTGTACAGCTGTAACATGACATCCCAACTCCTGTACTCAGTATCCTGACTGATGAAGGCAAGTGTGCCAAACTCCTTCTTCACCACCCTGTCTGCCGGTGTCTCCACTTTCAAGGCAATATGTACCAGCTCCCCTGGGTCTCTACGTTCTGCAACACTCGCCAGTGCCCTACCATTTAGTGTGCAAGTCCTGCTCTGGTTCATCTTACCAAACTGCAACACCTCGCATTGATCTTAGTTAAATTTAGTAATCTGATTATGTATCCTCTCAATTTACAGAAAGTAACTTTGTTGAAATGGATCAAACTCTAATTCCAAGGTTTGGCATGAATCACATTCCAATTCTGAGATGTCGAAATAAAATAATCACTCAGCTTCAAGTAGCTATTTCCCAGTGTTTGGACAAGGTATGATGAAGTGAATCAAAAAGTGAGACGGTCCACAATCACCTTGGATTTCTGCAGAATGAAACCTTATCTTTATCTAAAACAATGCTTTGAACAGGTATTTGGAAATTTTGTTTGAGGCATTATAAATTCTTTGGTGGGTTCGATGAAAGTGTCCCACCTCCTCACTGGCAAAGCTTGTTCTCAATGTATTAACTGGCTTCCTCAATGGCATCGACCTTCAACAAGGAAGCTTTAATGTAAGGGCCAACTCATCATCAATGGATTTGATGAATGTCACATTGTAATCCATGTAGATTCAAGCAAGCAGTAATACTGTTTCATAGAATATAGAACAGTACAGCACAATACAGACCCTTCGGCCCACAATGTTGTGCCGACCTTTAAACCTCGCCTAAGACTATCTAACCACATCCTCCCACATATCACTCTGTTTTAAATTTATCCATATGCTTATCTAGTAATCTTTTGAATTTGACCAATGTCCCTGTCTCCACCACCGTCACAGGAAGTGCATTCTGTGCCCCAACCACTGTCTGGGTAAAACAACCTTCCTCTGATATCTCCCTTGAACTTCCCACCCATTACTTTAAAGCCATGCCCTCTTGTATTGAGCATTGGTGCCCTGGGAAAGAGGCGCTGGCTGTTCACTCTACCTATTCCTCCTAATATTTTGTATACTTCTATCATGTCTCCTCTCATCCTCCTTCTCTCCAAAGAGTAAAACCCTAACTCCCTTAAAGCTGAAGGTCATTATCACAATATCACATTGATCAGCATGCCAGGTCAGTTACAGAGGGGACTGATTTATTTGTTACAGGAAGATTTCCTATCAATGTGGCAACTGTGCAAGGAGTTTGTACATTCTCCCCGTGTCTGCGTGGGTTTCCTTTGGGTGCTCTGGTTTCCCACCACATTCCAAAGATGTTTAGGTAAGGAAGTTGTAGGCATGCTATGTTGGCGCTGGAAGCGTGGCTACATTTATGGGCTGCCCCCAGAACACTCCACGCAAAAGGTGTATTTCACTCTGTGTTTTGATATACATGTGACTAATAAAGATCTTATCTTACCTTGAAGTGAATCAAACAATGATACTGAAGGTTGGAATGATTTACATTGAGATACTAAAACATGAAAAAAAACATCCAGATTTAAGAAATCTTTTTTTTCCAAAGCTTGTACCGGTGTCCATGAAATCTATTAGTGATGTGCTGCTCACAAAATGTTTTCGATTCATTAAAATGGAAGTGATACATCTACAAATAGATGATCTCAAAGTAAATTCTGGCTTTGATCAGGTCATTGGAAACCTCATCTGGTACACTAACTTCTGTGCTGGGGATTAACACGACACCAGTAAAATATTTTATCCACTGAGGTAGTAACTTCCCTCCAATGAATGATTTTCTGATCAGAATGTTTATCAAACTGCTTCCCTTAAAACAATCCATGATGGCACCATTTAAAGCAGGTCATTATCATATAAAATGTTGCTTCGGTTAAATTGTTGACAAAGTGATAGAAAACAGAGCAAATTTGGGATGAAACTCACTAATTTCTTTCTGAAGAACTAAAAGAGACTTTATGCGGTCGCACACGCACACACAAACACACACAACCACACACACACAGTCTCCCTCACTTCTGACACCATCCATGGGTTTTCGGCACACCTGGCTCTTTTCCCAGACACCCTCCACACACCTGGCCCCATTACCAAACCGCTCTGTCCACACACCTGGCTCCCATCCTGGTTACCTTCTGTCTGCACATCTGCCCATGTTTGTGACCAGGCTCCAGCTCCCAGTTCTCACGGGAGCCACCAGGGTCCCTCGGGCGTTGTAATGACCAACACACACAGCAATAACCCGGGATGTTGTAATCTAACACTGCATTGACTGCACTCCCATCTGCCTTGGCCAGGACAGCCTTTCTTCATTGTCCAAAAAGCACCTTCTTTGAGACAGAGTAAACTGTGTCAGTGTGCTGATAATGAATCAAATTGTAATGGTACCACTTGGGGAAAAAGGCGAGTATTTTCAAAGTGTGTCAAACTTTTTCTATCAAGTGAGTTAATTTCTGACAAGACTGATTGCAACTTCCTGTACTCACACAGAAAAAAATCACCGCCTTCGCTGGTCCCTGAGGATTTAGGATGACTTGCTGCCATTTCAGGTTGAGGTAACTCGTGAGTCCAACGTGGGATGGCAGAGTTTCAGAACTTCACTGGGGATGCCATCTGCTCCTGAAATCCGGTTACTTTTTGAGCCATCGTGTGGCCTTCTCAACATCTTGTCCATGAGTAGGAGAGGCAGAGAGGATGGAAACAGGCCCCTCAGCCCAACTCATCCATGGCCAACAAGATGCTCAACAAAGCAAGTTCCATTTGCCCACATTTGGCCCCTATCCCCCTGTAACACGTCTCTTAACATGTAAATTTCCTCCAGTGGTGCAGGCAAGACTGGCCTGGATTGGTGGAAGTGGGATGGAGAAAAGCACCCATCCTCACCCTCCCACAGTTCTGACAAAGAGACCTTTGATGTAAAAAGTGAACTCTTTTACTTCCCACAGAAACTGTCTGACCCGAGTGTTTCCAGCAGTTTCTGTTTTTATTTCAGATTTCCAGCATCTGCAATTTCTTTATTTTGAATTTTGTTTACCTTTAAGTATCTTGCCTCCGATTTCACCGCCAACATAATGTTTAAGGAACCTGTCTCGCCGGCATTCAATGAACTTACATCCTCAAGGTCACATCTGTCAATTTGATTTGCCAGCCAACAAGGAGTTAACACAGGAGACACAAGAGACTGCAGATGCTGGAATGTGGAGCAACACACAAACTGCTGGAGGAATTCTGTGGGTCGAGCAGCATCTGTGGAGGGAAATGGACAGTCGACGATGAGTCCATGATGATTGTGTTACTCGAGTTTTCAGCCCCTATTTTCTTCTTGCTCCGTCGAACAGGGGTTTAAAAAGGTTTTTTCTGTCGTTTCCAATCATCCCCTAAAACGATTCCACTCACTGATACTTCATGTTCCTTTCTTATCAGTGTCCTGATGCCGTTGTGTTATCAGACCCACCCTGCTCCTTCCTATTGGTGAATCTGCCAACCGCTCTGTGACACTAATAAACTCCTCGGGATATTCAGCTTTGTCCTTGTGACCGGACTGCTGTAATATGCAGTGGAGCAGCCCCTCTTGGGACTGCTAATTCATCTAACTTTTTGCCAGTGGGCGGCACAGTGGGACAGCGGGTAGTGCCGCTGCCTCACAAATCCAAAGACCCAGGTTCGATCCTGACCTCTGGCGCTGTCTGTGTAGAGTTTGCACATTCTCCCTGTGACCTCATGGGTTTCCTCCCACAGCCCAAAAACAAGCAGGTTGATAGGTTAATTGGCTGCGATAAATACGCCCTGGTGTGTAGATGAGTGGTGGAATCTTGCGGCGGGTGGGGGGGTGTGATGGAAAGGTGGGGGGATTAAAAAATTGATGAGTGTAATGGGGAGCTTGATGGTCAGCATGTTGGTGGGCCGAAGGGCCTGTTTCCGTGCTGTTTGACTCTGTGACCATATGACTGAGCAGGCCAGATGGTAGAAAACAAGATGAACAAGAAGCAGGAAGGAACAAGGTGCCATCATAACGCAGCGTGGTCCCAAGAGTGAGGACAGAGGGTGGTGAGTGTCTGGAACGAGCTGCCAAAGGAAGCGATAGATGTGGGAACAATTGCAACATTTAAAATATATTTGGACAGGTTCATGGATAGAAAAGGTTGAGAGGGATTTGGGCCAAATGCAGGCAAGTGGGATTGGCTCAGTTGGCAACTTGGTCGGCATGGAAAAGTTGGGCCAAAATTCTTTCCCCTGCTGTATAACTTTATGAATCTGGGACTGATCAGGCGAAATGACAGAGAACAAGATGACGGCGGTTTGTAACAAAAACTGTTCCCACAGAATAAAAATTGTTTATTTCAGTAATTTATTAATGAGAGTCAGTGGATATTTCAGCCCCAGCTTTATCTCTTTTCTGAACTTACTCTGTGTCCCTGCATAACTAAATGGGTTCACGCAGGAACACAAGATCTGAAGCGCGTACCCGCTTTCTTCCAGAGGGAAAATTGAGTCACTGAAATTGGAACCTGAAAAGTAAGAGACACTGGCAATGCGAATGTAGAGGAAAGTTATCAGTACCAGTAGCCACAAGAGGATGAAGATACCTGAGATACTTAAAAGAAGGATGATAGACTTCCTGCGGCTGTCCGTCTCCGGGTCACTCTGTCTCTCACTGTTCCCGCCGCCCTGGAATCTCCTGCGGATTTTAATGGCCCTTAGAATGTGCCTGACGGTGAGGAAATTGAACAGCAAAATTAGTACAAATGGCAGACAAGGGGTTAAAATGCTATCGATCCAGTCAAATGCTATTCAGCCAGGCGAGGTATAAAATGCTGACTTTGCTTTGCACGGTGTGGGCTCAGTTTTATGAGGAGGTTCAGATGCAAAATAGAAAAAAATACATTTTTGAAACAGCTCAGGGCAGTAACCGTTCCGATCACCACAGCCGCCGTTCGCTCCGTGCAATATTTTGTTTTCAATTCTTGCCAGCAAATAGCCACAAAGCGATCAAAGGTGAACATCACTGTCACCCAGAGGGAGCAGTCCCTTATGCCATAAGCTACCGCGAGATTCACACTGCAGGCTGGAGCGATGGTCAAGAAACTGGATGGGAAAGAGATGAGAACAATCCGGATTAATATCAAGCCTGTGATAATGACCAGGAGATCCGTCACCGCCATCGACAGCAGGTAGACGGTGATACACCTGGAGAGACCACATCGTCTGCGGAACATTACCCCAATCACGGCCAAGTTAGCTGCAACAGAGGAAGACAGAGGGAGTGCGTGTGTGTCAATCATTGTGTGTGTGTGTGTTTATGGGTGTTGTGAATGAGATTATGTGCGAGTGTATAATGTGAGAACACGTGTGTGTGTGTGTGTGTGTGTGTGTGTGTGTGTGTGTGTGTGTGTGTGTGTGTGTGTGTGTGTGTGTGTGTGCTGTGAGCATCTGGTTTGTATTTTGTGTGTGTGGTGTGTGAGGTTTGCATTTTGTGGGTGGTGTGTACTGTGTGTGTTACGAACCAGCAACAAACGAAACACACTGAGTCATTATTCACTGTTAAAAACTACTTTATTAATCACTACTTATGATAATTCAAAAAATAAAAATAAAAATGTTAGCATGTTAGAATTCAAAAATGTTAAACCTTGAACATTAACCTCAAAAACTAAACTCGTAGTGTGTGTGTGGCAAAGTCCCAAACTCCAAGTCCAACGAATGGTTCTTAAAGTTCAGTTCAGCAAGCCATAACGTGAAACATGAGCAAAGGCTTCTTCAACAACCACCGTTGTCTGAAGATAAGACGTAGATGTAGAGAACATAGGGAGAGTAATTACGAAATCCAATTGTTCCACGATGGAACCCAAACGACACTTTAGTGTTTACTCGGTAGTGACTTCCTCACCCCGAAAAGCATCCGAATCCTGGTCGTCCACACAAATACCTGTTTCCTTCTACAGGTCAACAACAAAGTGAACTCAACCGGTTTACTTCCAATTTCCATCCATGGATTTCAGTGGCAGACACAGTTATTGTTTCTCATCCATCGATAGACAAAACTAGCAGGCTGGTGTCTCTCTCCCTTCTCTCTCTCCCTCTTCAACTGACCTCTTCAACAACGTCATTACGTCCTTTTTACTTCTATTGACGTAAGCACACCCCAAACACACAAACACAGACACACACACACACACTCTATCTTAAAGGGACATTAACTGAGTCCGTAACACCTCCCACCTAAAAAGAATTTTTACCAAGAAGAATTTTAACCGCGCATACAGTTAGTAATGTTAATAATTATCCTGCGTCACAATTACAGAATATCAGACGAGTAAAGATACATGTTTCCCGTTTAGCATCGGGCAAGAAAATCAGCAATCACACTATTTTTGCCTTTAATGTGAGTTGAAATCAAACTCTTGCAAAACTTAACTCCAGTTTAACAGCCTTCTGTTCTTCTTTTTGACGGCTCAGAAACACCAATGGGTTATGATCTGTATACACCGTCAATGGTTTATGAGCGGTGCAAACATATACACTGAAATGTTGCAAGGCTAAAACAAGCGACAGTAATTATTTCTCTATGGTGGAATAATTATTTTGATGCCAATTAAATTTCTTTGAAAAGTAAGCTACCGGATGGTCAATATCATCAAGGTCACCCTTCTGCAACAACACAGCTCCTGCAGCTTCATCACTGGTATCTACTGCTAACGAAAATGGCTTCTCAAAGTCAGGTGTTTTGAGCACAGGATGGTAGCATAAAATGGCTTTCAGCTTCTCAAATGCTTCATGACAAGAATCTGTCCAAACAAACTTTACTCCCTTCTTCAGAAGCTTAGTTAGGGGAAGAGCAATATCAGCAAAATTTTTACAAGATTTTCTATAATATCCAACCATTCCCAAAAATGTTCTAACAGTCCTCATACCTGTGGGCACAGGGAACTCAGATATTGCTTGAAATTTTGCCTGAACAGGAGCTTGTTTGCCTTGACCTACAACATAACCAAGATTCGTCAAAGTGGCATGGCCAAATTCACTTTTCGGCAAGTTAACTGTAAGGTTAGCCTCGGAAAGTCTTTCAAACAACCTTTCTAACCCAGAGGTGTGATCCTCCCATGTATCGTTACCAGTCACTAAGTCGTCAATGTAGGCATCTGTAACTCATGATTAACTGAATTAATCCTTCGTTGAAATGTTGCCGGAGCATTTTTCATTCCAAATGGCAAAACATTATATTTTTACAATACAGAAAAGGTTATAAAGGCAGAAATCTCCCTTCCTCTATCTGTTAATGGAACACACCAGTACCCTTTTAATAGGTCAATCTTTGTACGAAATTTAGCCTTTACAACTCAGTCTATGCAATCATTCACCCGAGGAATAGGGTAAGCATCTGACTTCGTTACAGCATTCACTTTCCTGTAATCTGTGCAAAATCTAACAGTTCCATCAGGTTTAGGTACAATAACACAGGGTGAACTCCAATTTGAAGTAGAATGTCTAATAATATCATTTTTCAACATGTATTTTATCTCCTGATCAACAAGTTTACTTTTTTCCACATTCATTTGATATGGCTGTTGTTTGATTGGTTTTGCATCCCCAACATCAACACCATGGGGAATTATCGATGTTCTGTTTGGAACATCTGGGAACAGATTTTTAAAATTTAAAATTAATTCTCTCATCTGTTGTTTTTGCGAAACGTGTAAATGGTCCAACTTCGTTTCAAGGTTCTCTAGGATATTTTGTTTTTTTAGTTTCGATGGAACAATATTTGGTCTAAATTGGCCTTCCTCAATATCAACATCAGGCATTCTAGAAACAACCTTCATATCATCCACCAAGGCCACAACTGAATCTCTCTCATAATAAGGCTTCAGCATGTTTACATGACAGAGTTGTGTTTTCTTGCGTCTATCTGGTGTTTTGATTATATATGTCAAATCAGTCACACGAGATTCAATAACATAGGGTCCAGAAAAACGAGATTGCAATGGATTATTTTGGCCAGAGAAAAATACTAACACCTTTTGCCGCACTGCAAATGTCCTAGGCCGAGCACGTCTATCAAAACATGTCTTCATTCTTATCTGGCTGGTTTTCAAATTCTCTCTCGCTAGCTGGCAGACTCTCTCCAACCGAGTTTTAAATTTTTGGACATAGCCCAACGGACTCAAGTACACTTCTTCATTAACCCATTGCTCTCTTAACAATTCCGAAGCTCCTCGCACCCTCTGTCCAAATACAAGCTCAAACGGACTAAATCCTAATGACTCCTGGATTGATTCTCTAATGGCAAACAAAAGTAAATGAACGCCTTCGTCCCAATCCTTTGTGTTTTCAAAGCAATAAGTCTTCAGCATATTTTTGAGAGTAGAATGAAATCTCTCCAGAGCTCCCTGAGATTCTGGGTGATATGCAAATGATACAATCTGCTTTTCTCCAAGCTCATAGACTAGTTGCTGAAAACAATTAGACATAAAATTACTGCCTTGATCAGATTGGATTTCTTTTGGCAAACCAAACAAGGTAAAAAAAAAAATTAAAAGAGCCTTTGACACCGTCTTGGCCTCAATAATCCTGAGGGGTATTGCCTCTGGAAATCCAGAAGTGGCACACATGATGGTTAACAAATACTGATTTCCAGTCTTAGACTTTGGTAATGGACCAACACAGTCCACAATCACCTTCGAAAAGGCTTCACCAAAAGCAGGAATTGGCTTCAACGGAGCCACAGGGGGGTTTTGATTTGGTTTACCTGCCATCTGATATGTGTGACAGGTTCGACAAAACATCACCGCATCCTTTCTCAAACCAGGCCAATAGAATTGTTTCAAGATCAACCCTATAGTTTTATTCACACCAAAATGTCCAGCCAAAGGCATTCTATGGGCCAGGTTTAAAATCTCATTCCTATAAACTTTTGGAACAACAACCTGATGAATAACTTCCCATTCCTCATTAACAGGAACATGAGGCGGTCTCCATTTCCTCATTAACACTCCATTTTTGACATAATATCCAACTGGCTCGTTTTCAATCTCCTCACATGAGAGTGCTTTTTCTTTCAATTCTGGCAACTCAGGGTCCTTTGTCTGTTCCACCATAAATTCCTTCCTCGACAAAGACAGATCTTTAAATTCAGGCTCACTATAAGGACGTTGATCCTCCATTGAAGACGGAAAAGTCTCAGACAAGGCATCATAATTTTCTTCCTGTTTAGGACTGTCACAGGGAACAACTTCAGACTGCACAGGGCTGTCGGCCTTGGCTAATTCTTTAGCTCTAGCTCAAGTCACCGCACATGATGGGTAAACATCTGGATCATTCTCAGACTCATCAATCCTTGGTTTGGTCGTTAACCGTACCACAGGAACAAATTGTCCATCTGAAAGGTCATTCCCCAATAACAAAGAAACTCCTTCCACTGGCAAACTATATCTTATCCCTATCTCAACAGGTCCTTCTACGAACTTTGACTTCAAAATCACCCTGTGAAAAGGAACAGACATGGTGTCACCTTTAACTTCTAGCACTAGATTTACCTCACCAGTGTCAGTTTCTTCACCAAAATTTAAAACACTGTCCAGCAAGAGAGATTGACAAGCCCCAGTATCTCTAAGAATTTTCACTGGCACTTGGGGTGTTCCATCATTCAGTGAAACAAAACCCTCCGATACATAAGAACGGAATTCCTTTCTCACCTCCTCCAACTTTTCAGCTTTTCCCTCTTGCAAGGACTGGTCTTTAACAGCATCTCCTAAACCTTTTTGATTTTTAATTGCCTGAAAGCAAGCATTGGGCACAGCTTCCTTCCTTTTCTTCAAAAGGGCACAATTAGATATCACATGGCCATGTTTCTTACAGTAATAACAAGTACGCTCAACAGGTTTCTCCAGCACTGGCTTCTTTTCATCCTTCCCTTTTTGATTACCTCCCAATTTAATCTCCAGTTTACCTGGATTGTCCTTATAACTCTTTTGAAAGTTTTTAGGTGGTCCCCATTTGGATTTATGGGTTAAAACATAATCATCTGCCAACCTAGCAGTTTCTTGTAAAGTTTCCACTCCCTTTTCATTTAAATATGTTGTTAGTTCAGCTAGAACACATCTTTTAAAGTCTTCTACTGACATCTATTCTTCCAATTTATCAAAATCCCCATCTACATTTTTAGCCATGCACCATCATTCAAAACGTATTCTCTTGCCATTGGCAAATTCCATATAAGTCTGATCTGCAGATTTCCTCAAATCTCTAAATTTTTGTCTATAAGCTTCCAGTACCAATTCATAGGCCTTCAACACAGCTTGTTTTACCTTGATATAATCAGCTGCATCTTTAATAGACAAAGCAGAACAAGCTTTTTGAGCTTTCCATTTAATTACACTCTTTAACTTAAGAGTTCGTCCTTCCTTTGGCCGGTTTGAGCTCACAGCAACCTTTTCAAAATGTTGGAAATACTGAACAACCTGAGCTTCCTCAAAAGGAGGGACTAATCGAACCTCCCTGATGGCTACAAACCCATCATCAGAATCAGATTCCAAACTCTTTCACTTCATTTTTAACTCATGCTGCCTCTGTTTTTCCTTCTCCTCTGCCTCAAACTTTAACCTAATTAGTTTCCGTTCCCGTTCAGCCTCTAACTTCACCCGAGTTAGCTCTCGTTCCCATTCAGCCTCTATCTTTAACCGTGTTTGCTCTCGTTCAGCCTGTAGCTTTGCCACCTGCACCTGTGCCTCAGAAATCGCTAGTTCACTGCCAGAAAACTGTTTTAACACTTCCTCCTCAAACACATTTTTTTCCACATAATGGCCAGCTATCAGTCTCTGAATATCTGTCTTTCTCAAAAAATCGTGTTACTGCCTCAAGATGTAGCTCTGCAGCAATTTTCACCAAATCAGGCTTCCTCATCCCTGCGATCCTCCAGGAGAGGGTTTTTTTTCAAAACTGTATCCATTGTGGCTTGTTCCACACACACAAGCCAATTGAAAAGAATTTATCAGACCTCCTTCAACAGTCTTTGGATTGAATCTCGAAGGAATCTCGTCAATCTAGGGAACGATCCCAGACGACACTCGTTAATCTTTGAGTTGGATCCCGTACGAGCCCCCAATTTTATTATGAACAAGCAACAAACGAAACACACTGAGTCATGATTCAGTGTTAAAAACTATTTTATTAATCACTACTTATGACAATAAGAAAAATAAAAGTAAAAATATTAGTATGTTAGAATTCAAAAATGTTAAACCTTGAACATTAACCCCAAAAACTAAACTCTTTGTGTGTGTGTGGCAAAGTCCCAAACTCCAAGTCCAACTAATGGTTCTTAAAGTTCAGTTCAGCAAGCCATAAGGTGAAACATGAGCAAAGGCTTCTTCAACAACCACCGTTGTCTGAAGATAAGACATAGATGTAGAGAACATAGGGAGAGTAATTACGAAATCCAAATGTTCCACGATGGAACCCAAACGACACCTCAGTGTTTACTCGGTAGTCACTTCCTCACGCTGAAAAGCATCCGAATCGTGGTCGTCCACACAAATACCTGTTTCCTTCTACAGGTCAGCAACAAAGTGAACTCCACCAGATTACTTCCAATTTCCATACATGGATTTCAGTGGCAGACACAGTTATTGTTTCTCATCCATCGATAGAGAAAACTAGCAGTCTGGTGTCTCTCTCCCTTCTCTACCTCTCCCTTCGACTGACCTCTTCAACAATGTCAGTACGTCCTTCATCTTCTATTGACGTAAGCACGCTACACACACACACACACACACACACACACACACACACACACACACACACACACACACACAGTATTAAAGGGACATTCGCTGAGTCCGTAACAGTGTGGGATATTTTTGAATGGATGTGGTGTGTGCTATATATTGTGCTTTCGAATGTACGTGTGTGACAAAGAAAAGAAAGTGGAACTCAGAATAAATTGTACTGAACTATGCTTAGTCTGACATTTATTGTTTGACACTTGAAACTGAGTTGACAGTTACCCAACTAAGAATTCTAACATGTGATTAACTGCACTGTTATTTTAATTTTTTTTTAAATCCTTTTTTAAAATTTTATTTACAGCATGGTAACAGGCCTTTCCGGCCCAACGACTCTGCGCCACCCATTTTGAGCCCCAAAATTAACCTACACGTATGTCGTTTGAAATGTGGGAGGAAACCGGAGCACCTGGAGGAAACCCATGCAGTCACGGGAGAAGGTACAAACTCCTTACAGACAGCGACGGAAATTGAAACCCGATCGCTGGCGCTGTAATAGCATTGCGCTAACTGCTACGCTACTTCAGTTTGAATCTTACCAGAGAGTCTGTCTCTGTAGAAAAAATCCAGAGCAAGAACCTAATCTTCCACTGAAAACTATCACCACTGATTTTTGTGTTGTTTGTCTGCACTTCCATACCACTGAAAATCCTGAAAAAAGCTTCTTTTTTTACAAGATTCACCCTATCCAATATTATTCTATCTGGTACAACAATGCCATCGACCCCTCCTCTTGTGAAGACACCCAGATGGATGTTTGGAACTCACTTCCCAAAAACAATATATGCATATTTAAATCACATTTGGATGTGTATTTGAAGAGCGTTATAGACATGGTGCTAAAAGTGGGATGAGGCGTTTTCCACTGGCACAGAGACAGTGCACCAACTGGTCCAACATTGTAAATCTTCATAACTCAGTTCAATCACAGATGACTGCTACAGAGCTGCGCTCCATCGGATGTCCCTTTCACATGCACGTCTTCATCCACCAAAACAATTTTGTATTTCACTCCGCTCCCACCCCACATGCACCAGCAGTGATCTGGTTTGTCCAATCCACATGTAGTTTACGATAACCCACAATTTTCCTCCTCCACCAAAAATTTCAATATCAAGCGCTATTACACCGTGCACTCCTCCTCTCGCCTCCACTTACTTGAGCTGAAATCCTATCCATCTTCCACATTGCACTCTCCAGAAATTCACTTTCATCACCTCTCAGTAGCCAGTACATTGAATCATAAAATCTAAAGTTCAAATACCCATCCTGCACTTACTGACTAACTGGATCCTCAGTTCTGTGATTTCAAACAATTTTGTTTGAAACTATTCATACAAATGCCAAAAGAAAAGAAATTGCTTCCATTGTAGTTGGGTGTTTCCCATCAGAATGAGAAGAAATGATATAATAGGTATAGAAACCATTCAAGATTAGAAAGTGTAAAGAAGAAACCAGACCGCTAATTGTGATGAAATGCACGATAAAGAAATAAAACTTCAAAGGTATAAAATATTCAAATATAATGGCACAACCATTGGGAGTAAACCATGAAAGGGGATTAATGATACTGGAAGAACATCAAAGGGATAAAAATCTACAATTGACAGAAAGCAACAATCCCAGTAAACACAGCAGTGATGCAACATTTCACAACATTTTCCAGATTGATAATTAACACCAATACTTTACCAGGAATGCCGATGACTGCAATGATGGAATAGCAAATGGCCAACCCCAAGATCTGTGGAACTCCGTGCATTGCTCCTGAAAGCTTTAAACAAACAATACGCTGCATTTACTGTCTGTTATATTTATACACGACATCAGTCACCAGGGAGCAGACTAGGAAGGTATCTTTGTTTTTTATGATAATTACATTGATTGAAACATTAATTTAAAGCAGCTGATGCCAATAATTGTTTTGATGAACAGATGTGTAGAGTTTGTAATCCTGCTTCCATTTCTTCCAAGAAAAGTAACAACAGTCTCAAGGAGTTGATGTCATTGGTGAAAGCTCTCTTTAGCCACTGAACACAACAACCTGGAACAAGAAGCTTTTCACATTAAAAAATTAACAGCAATTTCAGATTTAGTTTGTGGAATCACCAAAGTCAAATTGAAATTCAAGTTTATTGTCATTTGCACAAGTACCTGTATACACAGGTGCAATTAAAAACTTACTGCCAGCAGCATGACAGGCACATCACATCAATGAAGCAGCATTCACAAGAGAAACATAAATTGAACAAAATGTTACTTCATTTCAGTGCAAAGTGATGAAAGTGGTCATGATGCTGGTAAACTCAGTGATGAGAGTTGTGACAGATGGTTCACGAACTGAATGGTTGAAGGGAAGTAGCTGTTCTTGAACCTGGTGCTGTGGGAATTCAGGCTTCTGTACCTCCTGCCTAATGGTAGCTGCGATAAGACGGCATGGCCCGGATGGTGGGGATCTTTGATGAAGAATGTTGCCTTCTTGAGGCAGCACCTCCTGTAGATACTAGCAATGGTGTGGAGGGATGTGCCCGTGATGTATTGGGAAGAGTCCACTACTCTCTGCAGACTCTTATGTTCATTCACATTTGAGTTGCCGGTCAGACCCTGATGCAACCATTCAGGACACTGTCAACAGTACTTCTGTAGAAGTTTGTTGTTCAGTGACAAGCCAAACCTCCTCCACCTGCAAGGAAAGTAAAGATGCTGGCGCACCTTCCTTGTGATGGTACTAATTGCAGAGCCCAGGACAGGTCAGCCGATATGTTAGTGCCCAGGAATTTAAAGCGGTTGACTAGCCACCGCCAATCCCCCAGTGTAGACTGCTGCATGTTTACCCTCCTTCCCCTTCATGGCAGTGAACCATGGAATAAAGGATGAGGGAATGAGAGGAGAGGAGATGAGATGGGCAGGAACTGGGAGAAGGGGATGGCGTCCCAACAAGTGACAGGGTGGGAAGAGGTGTAGTCAAGGTAACTGTGGGAGTCAGAGGGTTTTTTTGTATTTACTGCTATCCATGAAAGTTAGTATTACCACATTTTGACACATCTGTTCTTAGTTGTAGCTCTTCCCTTGATTGGTGAGTGATCTAACTTCCGAGGGGTGGAATGTAGTATGAGAGCACATGGCTGTCGCTTGACCTTAACAACACTGACCCTGCTGGTCGGAGGACAGCATTGTTCTTTGGATCGGAAGTGACATCACTGTCAATTAAGATGTAGCTTAGGGATAGGGATTGGCTTTGGAGAGGCACCTGTCTGACCATTGGCCACGGCAGACACCTTTGTCCTTGAACCCCAAACCATTGACCTGTCTAAGTCACCTGGCTAGGCTCCACCCAGCCTCCTAGCACTATAAGGAGTGTTGCAACCACCTGGTCTCCCTCTCTCGACAACGTTGCAGAGTGCACTGGTAAGAGTGTGCACCACCTTGTGGTTTGGAAGCATTTTAGTCAGATTCCAGGCAGTGTTAGAGCCAATGCTTGTTTGGATCAAGGTATTCGTGCATTGAAGTGTTTATCCCTCGATTAGCTGTACCTTGTTTATTGTGTGTGTGTGTGTGTGTGTGTGTGTGTGTGTGTGTATCTCATCCTTGTTGTGATTCCCCCTCACGTTTGCAGCCTCCTGTGTGTGTGTGCAAGTGTCCATCTGTTCCCATTCATTCTGTACCCGTGTTTGCCTTTGTGATTCAACTATTTTTAAAATTACAAAGACTGTGTCCAGAGTTCCTCTACCTTTTAAGGCCTCAAAGAACTTTTCCCCACAATAGTGGGGTGACACTCTTAATTAAGGATGAGATCAGGGTGATAGTGAGAGATGATATAAGATCCAAGAAGCAGAATGTTGAGTCCATCTGGGTAGAGACTAGGAATACTAAGGGGAAAAACATCACTGGTGGAAGTTGTTCATTGGCCAGTGAATAATAACATTACAGTTGCTCAGGCAATAGACCAAGAAATATCTGATGCATGTAAGAATGGAACGGCAGTTGTCATGGGGGACTTTAAATTCCACATAGATTGGGCGAATCAAGTTGGTCGGGGCAGCCTTGAAGTGGACTCCACAGAATGCATCCGTGATAACTTTCTTGAACATTGTGTTAGTGAACCTACAAGTAAAATTGTCTCTTGGGTCTGGTCCTGTGCAAAGAGACAGGTAAAATTAATGATCTTGTAGTTGGGGATCCTCTTGGAAAGAGTGATCAAAGTCTGATTAAATTCCTCAGGCAAATGGAGGGTGCAATAGTTCAATCTAAAACCAATGTATTGTGCCTAACCAAGGGAGACTACAACAGGATGAGGGAGGAGTTGGCCATTGTAGACTGGGAACATGGTATATGGCAGGACAGTTGAGGAACAGTGGAAGAGGTTTATCGTGGTGCTCAACAAAAGTATATTCCAGTTAAAAACAAGGACAGTAAGGGTGGGGAGAGCCAGCCTTGGATAACTAAAGAAATAAAAGAAGGCATCAAGCTAAAAGGTCATGCATACAAAGTCGCCAAAAGGAGTGGAAAACAGGAGGATTGGGAAAACATTAAAAAGCAACAAAGGACCACTAAGTAAGCAACATGGAAAGAGAAGATAGGTTATGAAAGTAAACTCGCACAAAATATAAAAACAGATTGTAAAAGATTTTACAATTATATAAAGCAGAAAAGGTTGTCGAAAGTGAACTTGGGTCCCTTGTAAGATGAAAAAGGGGAATTAATATTGAGTAAAGTGGAAATGGGTGACGCCTTAAATGACTATTTTGTGTCAGTCTTCACGGTGGAGGACATCTCTAACACGCCAAAGAGAGATGTTACGGATGTGATGAGTGGGCCTAAAGGTAGACAAGTCCCCTGGTCCTGATGGGATGCATTCCAGGGCACTGAGAAAAAGCAGAAGCTATAGTCAAGGTGGTTATGATAATTTACCAAAATTCTCTGAACTCTGGGCAAGTCCCAGCAGATGTGAAGGCAGTGAATGTCACGCCACTATTTAAAAATAATGTAGGTATAAGGCAGGTAACTGCAGGCCAGTTAGCTTAACATCTGTAGCCGGGCAAATGCTTGAACCTATCATTAAGGAAGAAATAGCGAGACATCTGGCTAGAACTGGTTCTATCCGGCAGACCCGGCATGGATTCAGGAAGGGCAGGTCCTGTTTGACAAACTTACTGGAGTTCTTTAAGGATATAATGAGCACAGTGGATAGAGGGGAACATGTGGATGTTGTATACTTGGATTTTCAGAAGGCGTTGAAGAAGGTGCCGCATAAAAGTCTTTACCATAAGAAAAGGATGCGTGGAGTTGGGGTAAGGTATTAGCACGGATAGAGGATTGGTTAACCAATAGAAGGCAGAGAGTTGAGATAAATGAGCATTTCTCTGGTTGGCAAACAGTGGTGAGTGGGGTGCCGCAGGGGTCGGTGCTGGGCCCGCAACTGTTTGATATACATTCTCTATTTGGAAGAGGGATCTGAGTGAACCATGTCTGATTTGCTGATGACTCTAAATTCAGTAGAAAAGCAAATTGTGCAGAGGATGCAGAGAATCTGCAGAGAGATTTAGATAGGTTAAATGACTGGGCAAGTGTCTGGCAGATGGAGTACAATGCTGATAAATGTGAGGTCGTCCACTTTGGAACGAAAAATAGATCAGATTATTATTTAAATGGTGAAAGTCTGCAACATGCTGTTGTGCAGTTGTACTTGGGAGTGCTTGTGCAAGAATCGCAAAAGATTGGTTTGCAGGTTATCAAGAAGGCAAATGGAATGTTGGCCTTCATTGCTAGAGGGATTGAATTTAAGAGCAGGCAGGTTATGCTGCAACTGCACAGGGTACTAGTGAGGCCGCACCTGGAGTACTGCGTGCAGTTCTGGTCTCTTTACTTGAGGAAGGATATCCTGGCTTTGGAGGTGGTGCAGAGGAGGTTCACCAGGCTGATTCCGGCAATGTGGGAGTTAGCCTATGAGGAGGGATTGGGACTATATTTGCTGGATTTCAGAAGAATGAGAGGGGATCTTATACAAACATATGAAATTATGAAAGGGACAGATAATATAGAGGCAGGAAGGTTGTTTCCACTGCTAGGTGAGAATAGAACTAGGAGATGTAGCCTCAAGATTCGGGGGAATAGATTTAGGACTGAGATGAGTAACTACTGTTCCCAGTGAGTAGTGAATCTGTGGAATTCTCTGCCCAGAAAATCAGTAGAGGCTCCCTCATTAAATATATTTAAGACACAGTAGAACAGATTTTTGCATCGTAGGGGAATTAAGGGTTATGGGGAAAAGGAAGATGGGTGGATCTGAGTCCATGGTCAGATCAGACATGAATTTATTGAATGACGGAAGAGGCTCGACAGGCCAGATGGCCGACTCCTGCTCCTATTTCTTGTGTTCTGATGTTCTTATCCACACTCTCTCTCACACCACACACACAACACAGAGACTTCTGTCTTCCTCTATTGCAGCTAACTTGTCCGTGATTGGGGTAATGTTCTGCAGACGATGTGGTGTCTCCAGATGTATCACTGTCTACCTGCTGTCGATGGCGGTGACGGATCTACTGGTCATTATCATGGGTGTGGTACTAATCTGGATTATTCCCATAACTTTCCCGCCCAGTTTCTTGACCATCGCTCCAGTTTGCAGTGTGAATCTCACAATAACTTCTGGCATAAGAGACTGCTCAGTCTGGGTGACGGTGATGTTCACCTTTCATCGCTTTGTGACTATTTTCTGCCAAAAACTGAAAACAAAATATTGCACGGAGCGAATGGCGGCTGTGGTGATCGGAACAGTAACTGCCCTGAGCGGTTTCAAAAATATATTTTTGTATTTTATACATGAAAATGCACATAAAACCGAGCCCACAACGTGCAAAATTAATCCAACGTATTACACCTCACATAGCTGGGTAGCATATGACTGGATCAATAGCATTCTGACCCCTTGTCTGCCATTCGTTCTAATCTTGCTGCTCAGTTTCCTAACTGTCAGGCACATTTTAAGGGCCATTAGAATCCGCAGGAGACTCCATGGCGCTGGGAACAGTGAGAGACAGAGCGACCCGGAGATGGACAGCCGCAGGAAGTCTATCGTCCTGCTCCTCAGTATTTCGGGTATCTTCATCCTATTGTGGCTACTGACACTGATAACTTTCCTCTACATTCGCATTGTCGACGTCATTCCCTTTTCAGGTTCCAATTTCAGTGACTCACTTTTCCCTCTGGAAGAAAGCGGGTACGCGCTTCAGTTCTTGTGTTCCTGCGCGAACCCATTTATTTATGCAGGGACACAGAGTAAGATCAGAGATGAGATAAAGCTGGGGCTGAAATATCCACTGACTCTCATTAATAAATTACTGAAATAAAGTTTTCATTGTTGGGGAACAATTTGTGTTGCAAACCGCCCTCATCTTTTTTTCTATTATCTTGCCTAATTGATGAGTCTCATCAGCGGCTTTATGTCATACGAGTTTGAGGAGATTTGGTCTGTCACCAAAGACTCTTGCAAATTTCTATGGATATTCGGTGGAGAGCATTCTGATTGGTTGCATCACTGCCAGATATGGAGGCTGCAATCCACAGAATCACAAGAATCTGCAGAGGATTCCCTTCGTACTGTACTGCTGCCATAAAACAACAAATTTCACATCATATAAGACAGTGATAATAAATCTGATTCTGACACAGCACGGAAAACAGGCCATTCAGCCCAACTCGTCCATGCTGAACAAGTTGCCAAACTGAGCCAGTCAAATTTGCCTGCATTTGGCCCATATCCCTCTCAAACTTTCCTCTCCATGTACCTGTCCAAATGTCTTTTAAACATTGCAGTTATTCCCACCTCTACCACTTCCTCTGGCAGCTCGTTCCACACACTCATCAGACTCTGTCCTTGTTTCTGAGTCTATGCTGCATTGTGATGATGCCTTGCTCCTTCCTGCTTTGTCAATTTTGTTTTCCGCCATCTTGCCTACTCAGTCATGTCATCACAGAGTTACACAGCATGGAAACAGGCCCTTCGGCCCACCAACTCCATACCGACCATCAAGCACCCATTTACACTGATCCCTATTTTATTCTCCCCACATTCCCATCATCTCCCCCCAGATTCTACCGCTCACCCACACACCAGTGGCAACTTACAGCATCAATGAACCTATCAACCTGCACATATTTGGGATATGAAAGAAAACCTATGCGGTCACAGGGAGAACATAAACTCCACGTAGACAGCACTGGAGGTCAGGATTGAACCTGGGTCTTTGGAGCTGTGAGACAGCAGCACTACCTGCTGTCCCACTGCGCCACCCACTTGCAACAAGTTAGATGAATTAGCAGCACCAAGAGGGGCTGGTCTACTAGACGTTAGCTGTTTAGTCACAAGGAAGGGAGCTGAATATCCCGGGGTAATTATTATTGTTATAGAGCGGTTGTCAGATTCAGCAATTTGAAGGAGCTGGGGTGGTCTGGTAACACAACAGCACGAGGACATTGGTACGAAAGGAACTTGAAGTATAAGTAATTGGAATCGTTTTCCGGGGTAATTTGAAAGTGACTGAAGAAAACTGTCAGTCCCCCTGATAGACAGATCAAGAAGAAAATAGGGGCTTAATATAAGGGTAATTTAGTCATCATGGGCTCATCGTCGACTGTCCATTTACCTCCACAGATGCTGCTCGACCCACAGAATTCCTCCAGCAGTTTGTGTGTTGCTCCACATTCCAGCATCTGCAGTCTCTTGTGTCTCCTGTGTTAACTCTTTGTTGGCTGGGAAATCAATTTGGCAGATGTGGCGTTGAGGATGTGAGTTCATTGAATGCCGGCGAGACGGGTTCCTTGAACATGATGTTGGAGGTGCAATCAGAGGCAGGATACCTAAAGATACACAAAAATCAAAATAAACACCGCAGATGCTGGAAATCTGAAACAAAAGCAGAAAATACTGAAAACACTCGGGTCAGACAGCGTCTGTGGGAAGTAAGCAAGTTAACGTTTTACATCAAAGGTCTCTTTGTCAGAACTGTGGGAGGGTGGGGGTGGGTGTTTGACTCCATCCCACTGCAACCAGTCCAGGCCAGTCTTACCCCCACTACCGGAGGTAATTTAATGGTTAATGTTGTGGTTAGAGAGGGATATGGCCAAATGTGGAAAATGGGACTAGCTCAGATGAGCACCTTTGTCGACATGGTCAGTTGGGTCCAATGGCTTGTTTCTGTGCTCTGTGCTTCCCTGTCTCCTGATGACAAGAAGTTGAAAAGGCCACATGATGACTAAAAAAAAATAACAAGGCCTTTGAGCAGATGCCATCCCCACCTAAACATGACTTGGAGAAGGACCAGACTTGCAGCTCAATATTCTAGGATATAGATGCTATCGGCATGACAGAGGTACAGTTCAGTAAGGAGGGGGTGTTGCCTTTTTGATAAGAGAGGACAAACAGCAGTGCTTAGAGATGACATTCTTGGGGGATCATCTAGTGAGGCCAAATGGGCAGAACTTAGAAACAAGAAGGGAAGGGTCAATCTAGCGGAGCTGTGTTATAGACACCGATACCAACCCTCCAGCAATCAGCGGGAACTTTGAGCAGATGTGTTGAGAAATTGTTCATAGCTGGAAGAATAACAGAGTTGTATGAGTGGAGATTTTACTCTCCCCGGTATTGACAGGACTATCCACTGATAAGTGCCTAGGTGAGGTGGAATTTGCCCGGGAGTTTTCCTGAGTCAATATATGGAGAGCCCTACTTGAAAGGGCACAATACTGGACCTTCTCTTAGGGGACAAGGCAGGGGGGGGGGTAACTGAAGTGGCAGTAAGGGAGCACTTTGCCTCGAGTGACTGCAATTCTTTCAGTTTTAAGATAGTGATGGAAAAGGACAGGACAGGTCAACAGATTTGGGTACTGAAATGGAACAGGTCTAATTCTGGGGGCTGAACCTGGTTCGCAGCTGAACCTGTGTTCACAGTCGAGGACGAAAGATCAGCCTTTCGGAGAGTGAACACGAGGAAAGCACCTGGCTCAGATGGTGTCCCGGGCCGCGTGCTCAGAGCTTGTGCTGATCAGCTGGCAGAAGTATTTGTAGACATATTCAAACTCTCCCTGCTTCAATCTCAGGTTCCCTCCTGTTTTACAAAGACCACTATCATCCCGGTACCAAAGCAAAGCAAGGTAACATGCCTCAATGACTACCGACCAGTGGCTCTGATATCCACCATCATGAAGTGTTTTGAGAGGCTGGTCATGGCACACATCAACTCCAGCCTACCAGGCAGCCTGGACCCATCGCAATTCGCCTCTTGGTGAAACAGGTCTACAGCAGATGCCATCTCCCTGCTCTGGAGCATCTGGACAGTAAAGACACATATGCTAGACTATAGTTTATTGACCACAGCTCTGCCTTCAATACAATAATTCCAAGCAAGCTTGTCACCAGACTCCGAGACCTAGGACTCAACACCTCCCTCTGTAACTGGATCCTTGACTTTCTAACAAACAGACCACAATCAGTGAGGATAGGCAGCAACACCTCTGGCACGATTATTCTCAACACTGGTGCCCCACAAGGCTGTGTCCTCAGCCCCCTACTGTACTCCCTATACACTCACGACTGTGTGGCCAGATTCTGCTCTAACTCCATCTACAAGTTTGCAGATGATACCACCGTTGTAGGCCATATCTCAAACAGCGATGAGTCGGAGTACAGGAAGGAGATAGAGAGCTTAGTGGAATGGTGTCATGACAACAACCTTTCCCTAAATGTCAACAAAACAAAAGAGCTGGTCATTGACTTCAGGAAAGGGGGCGGTGTAGATGCACCTGTCTACATCAATGGTGCTGAGGTCGAGAGGATTGAGAGCTTCAAGTTCCTAGGTTTGAACATCACCAACAGCTTGTCCTAGTCAAATCATGTAGATGCCACAGCCAAGAAAGCTCACCAGCTCCTCTACTTCCTCAGGAGGCTAAAGAAATTTATTTTGTCCCCTTTGACTCTCACCAACTTTTAGCAATGCACCATAGAAAGCATCCTATTTGGATGCATCACGGCTTGGTATGGAAACAGCTCTGCCCAGGACCGCAAGAAGCTGCAGAGAGTTGTGGACACAGCCCAGCACATCATGGACACCAGCCTCCCCTCCTTGGACTCTGTTTTTACCTCTCGTTGCCTTGGTGTAGCAGCCAGCATTATCAAAGACCCCACCCACCCAGGACATTCTCTCTTCTCTCCTCTTCCACCGGGTAGAAGATACAGGAGCCTGAGGGCCCGTTCCAACAGACTTAAGGACAGCTTCTATCCCACTGTGATAAGACTATTGAATGGTTCCCTTATACAATGAGACAAACTATGACCTCACGATCTACCTTGTTGTGACCTTGCACCTTATTGCACTGCACGTTCTCTGTAGCTGTGACACTTTACTCTGTACTGTTACTGTTTTTACCTGTACTACATGAATGCACTTTGTACTAACTCAATGTAACTGCACTATTTAATGAATTGACTTGTACGATCGGTTTGTAAGACAAGTTTTTCACAGTACTTCAGTACAAGTGACAATAATAATAAACCAAACCAAATCTAGCAGAGGAAGATTGGATGAGCCTGTTTGAAGGGAAGGGAATGAATGGCAAATGGAGGGTTTTAAGAGTGTGATATCAAGAGTCCGAGAGCAGCATGTTCCTGTCAGGGTGAAAGGTAAACCTGACAAGTTTAGGGAACTTTGCCTGACAAGAGATAGTGAGGATCTGGTCAAAAAAAGGAGGAAGCACAGATTGGGTTTAGAAGGTTGGGGAAGAGTTCACTTAAGAGGGATATCAGGAGGGCAAAGAGAGGGTATGAGATGGAACTGGCAGGTAAGGTTAAGGGAAATCCTAAACGGTTCTATACCTATATTCAGAGTAAAAGGGTGGATGGGGAGAGAGTAGGTCCCGTCAGAGATCAGCAGGGCTGCCTCTGTCTTGAGCCACAGGAGATGGGTGGGATTTTTAACGAATATTTCTCCTCAACGTTAACTGAGGAGAAAATCATGGTTGCTCAAGAGATAAGGGAAACAAGTGGAGATGTTTTGGAGAACATTTATATTACCAGGGAGGAGGTATTTGCAGCCTTACAGTGCATTAAGGTGGATAAATCCCCAGGGCCTGACCGAGTGCATCCTCAGACTTTGTGGGAGGCTGGAGGAGAAATTATGGAGGCCATTGCAGAGAGATTTGCTTCAGTTTGCTTCATCATTAGTCACTTGTGAAGTTCCCAAAGACTGGAAGGTGATTAATGCTGCGCCGTTTCAGAAGGGTAGCAAGAACTACAGGCCGGTCAACCTGCCATCAGTGGTGGGGAAGTTACTGGAGGGAGGTCTGACGGACAGGATCTAACAGCATTTGGACAGACAGATTCTGATTCGGACGAGTCAACATAACTTTCTACATGGAAATTCATGCTTGAAGATCCTTCAAGAATATTTGAAGAGGTAACCAAAAGGGAGCTGAGGGTAGAGCAGTGGAAGTTGTCTATTTGGAATTTAGCAAGGCCTTGAACAAGGTCCCACATGGTTGGCTGGTCTAGAAGGTTAAATCCCATAGAAACCAGGGAAACCCTGGTTTCATAAGACACCCCCTCTCATGGCATCTTCCTGGCTAATGTGCAATCATTAGAAAACAATATTCAGAAGCTCAGAGCAAGATTGCTTTATCAGAGGGACATGAGGGACTGCTGTGTACTTTGTTACACAGAGACATGGCTCACTCCCAAATCTCCTGACACAGCGCTCCAGCCTGAGGGTTTTTCGATCCACCGCATGGACCAGACGGCAGCGTTGGGTAAGGGAAAAGGCAGCAGTGTCTGCTTTATGATAAACTCGTCGTGGTGCACGGACGTGGCCGTCTTGTCCCATTCCTGCTCCTCCGACCTGGAACATCTAGCATTGAAGTGCCGACCATTCTACCTACCGCGGGAGTTCTCCGCCGTCATCCTGACTGCAGTCTACATATCACCTCAGGCAGACATCAAGCTGGCACTTGATGAACTGAGTGCTGTAATCAACAAGAACGAAGGGGAGTACCCTGACGGTTGTCACATCGTGGCGGGAGACTTTAATCAGGTGAGCTTGAAGAAGTCTCTGCCGAACTACTATCAACACGTCATCTGCAACACTCGAGGACACAACACACTCGACCACTGCTGTACCACCATCAAGAACGCCGACCGCTCCATCCCTCGCCCGCACTTTGGTAAATCCGACCACCCGGCTGTGCTTCTTCTGCCTGCGTACAGACAGAGACTGAAGAGCGCGGCACCGGTGAAGAGGACGATGAAGAGCTGGACGGCAGAGGCGGAGGAGTGAATTCGGGATTGCTTCGAGTCAGTGGACTGGACCATGTTCAAGGATTCGTCAGCGGACCTAAATGAATCTGCCACAGTCGTCACCGACTTCATAAGGACATGGGTGGACGAGTGTGTACCCACAAAAACATTCCTATTCTTCCCCAACCAGAAGCCCTGGATGAACCCCGAGATTCGTAACGTTGAGGGCTAGATCTGCAGCGTTGAGGTCTGGCGATCCAGAGTCATATAAGTTACCAGGTACGACCTCCGGTCAGTAATTGAGTGCAAACAGGCAATTTCAGACGAAATTGGAATCACAGATGGATGCTCGACAGCTGTGGCAGGGCTTGTACAATATAACTTCCTACAAGGTGAGATCGGGCAGCATAAGTTGCAACGACCCATCACTCCCGGGTGAGCTCAATGTCTTTTATGCAGGCTTTGATAGGGAGAACTATGACACACCCACACAAGCCCCCTGTAATCTCACTCTCTCAGGCCGATGTCCGGCATTCCTTCAAGACCGAGAATCCATGGAACGTGCCTGGTTCAGACGGCGTACCTGGCTGAGTACCAGAGATCTTTGTGGGCCAACTGTATGGAATGTTTACGGATGTATTCAACCTCTTGCTTCTGCAGTCTGGGGTTCACATCTGTTTCAAAAAGTCATCTGCTGTACCGGTGCCCAAGCTAATCTTGGTGACATCCCTCAACGGCGACAGTCTGATGCACTTAAATCAACTGTAATGAAGTGCTTCGAAAGGTTGGTTTTGGTGCGATTCAAATCCTGCCTCAGATGACCAGGATCTGTTTCGATTTGCCGACCAGCAGAAAAGATCTACAGCAGATGTGATTCCTCTGGCTCTTCACTCTGCTCTGGACCATCTGGACAACAGGAATACACACGTCAGGATGCTGTTCATCGACTGCAATTTCTGATGAGCTGTTCTGGGCCCTGCACATAGATGCAATCACAAGGAAGGCGTGCCAGTGGTTTACTTTCTCGGGAGGTTAAGGAAGTTCGGCTTGTCACCGAAAATCCAAACAAACTTCTTCAGATGTACAGTTGAAAGTATCCTTACTGGTTGCATCGTGGTCTGAAAGGCAATTTGAATGTGCAGCAGTGTAAGAATCTGCAGAGAGTAGTTGACTCTGCTGAATACGTCACGGACACATCCCTCCACACAATCGGTAGTATCTACCGGAGACACTTCCTCAAGGAGGTATCATCCATCTTCAAAGCTCTCCACTAGCCAGACCATGCCATCTTCTCGCAGGTGCAGAAGCCTGAAGTCCTACATCACCAGGTTCAAGAACAGTTACTTCCCTTCAACCATTCAATTCTTGAAGAAACCGACACAAGCCTCATCACCAGAGTTTACCATCACCATGACACTTTCAACAATTTGTACTAAAATGGGCCTTGTTTTTATTTGCTCTAATTGTGTCCTTTCTTGTAAAAACTGTAAAAAAAAAATCTTCTCTTGTGAATGCTGCTTGTTGATGTTGTGTGCCATTTATTCTGCTGCAAGCGAGGTTTTTATTGCACCTGTGCACACATGTACTTGTGTATATGACAGAAAACTCAACCATGACTTTGACTTTTATTATTCCACAAACGAAATCCAATGTGTCTGTTAATTTTTTAATAACAAAAACACTTTTTCTTGAGTGTTATGTTCAATAGGCCAAAGGTAGCTTTCACCAGTTACTTCCACCCTTCATGAATTTCATTATATTTCTTGGAAAAAATGGAAGCAGGATTGCACATTACAAACATTCATTCATCAAAACAATGATTGGCATCAGCTGCTTTAAGTTGTTTGTATTAATTAATAAAATTATCTGCTTTTAGTTGCATGTTTCAATTAATGAAATTTGCATAAAAAACAAAGATGCCTTCCTAACCTGCTCCCTGGTGACTGATGTCGGATATAAATATTACAGACTGTGAATGCAGAGTATTGTGTGCTTCAAGTCTTCAATAGAAATAGATGGAGTTGCATGAATCTTGGAGTTGGCCATTTGCTATTCCATCATTGCAGTCATTGGCATTCCTGGTAAAGTATTGGTGTTAATTATCAATCTGCAAAATGTTGTGAAATGTGGCATCACTGCTGTGTTTACTGGGATTGTTGTTTTCTGCCAATTCTAGATTTTACCCCTTTGCTATTCTCCCAGTGTCATAAATACCCTTTAGTTGTTTTCTCCTGCTGGTTGTACCATTTGAATTGAATATTTTCTTCCTTTTAAATTTTATTTCTTTAGAGTGCATTTCATCACATTTAGCAGTCCAGTTTCTACTTTGCAACTTCTGATCATCAATGGTTTTGTTACCTCTTACATCATACCTTCTCATTCTGATAGTAAGCACCCACCTACAATAAAATGGAAGCATTTTTTTTTCTTATGGCATTTGTATGAACAGTTGCAAACAAAATTTGACACCAAATTACATGAAGAAGTTTCAAAAAGGACATGGGGTGTTTAGAAAACAGCATGAGAATATTGAAATAGTGGAACTGAGAATCCAGTATGTCCTTAAATGTAGGATGGGTATTTGAAACGGAGATTTTGTGATTCAATGTACTGGCTGCAGAGAGGTGATGAAAGTGAATTTATGGAGAGTGCAATGTGGAAGATCGGTCATTGATGAATCCAGATGGATGGGATTTTAGCTCAAATCAGTGGAGACAAGAGACGGAGTACATGGCGTAACAGTGCTTGATATTGGTATTCTTGGTGAAGGAGGAAAATTGTGTGGTGTCTTAAACTACATGTAGATTGGACAAACCAGATCACTGGTGGTGCATGTGGGGAGGGAGCGGAGTGAAATACAGAATTGGTTTGGTGGATGAAGACGTGCATGTGAAAGGGACATCCGAAGGAGCGCAGCTTTGCAGCAGTGATATGTGATTTAACTGAGTTATGAAGATTTACAATGTTGGGCCAGTTGGTGCACTGTCTCTGTGGCAGTGGAAAAAGCCTCATCCCACTTTTCAGCACCATGTCTATAGCGCTCTTCAAATACACATCCAAATGTGGTTTAAATATGCATATATCACTTTCGGGAAGTGAGTTCCAAACATCCATCTGGGTGTCTTCACAACAGGAGGGGTTGATGGTATTGTTGTACCAGAGGGACAAGTATTGGATGGGGTGAACTGAATTGAAAAAGAAGCCTTTTCAGTATTTCCAGTGATGTGGAAGAGCCGACGAACAGGACAGGTCGATGGAACTTTTGTACGAGAGGGAGGAATACTGGATGGGGTGAAACACGAAGAAAAATTAGCTTCCCTTAGGGTTTTATGTCATGTGGAAAAGATGACGAACAACACGAAAAGCAGTGGTATTGATGGTGTTGAAGATTTCAGTGGAAGATAATGTTCTTTTTCTGGTTCTTTTCCAGAAACAAAGTCTCTGGTAACATTGAAAATGAGGTATGTTGCAACATCACAGCGCAGTAAATCACCTGATGGAATTCTTCGTGTGGTAACTGTCAAATCAATAAATGTCGCACTGAATACCGTCAAGTACAGTTTTATCTGAGTCTCAATGTTTTTCTTCATTGTCACACACGCACATTTAAAGATTAAGAAAGACACCGCACAGCACATGCATTCAAAAAAATGGATGCCACGCACTCAAAATACGCACCACCCACAAAAAACACACCGCACAGAATAAATACAAAACATACCAACACACCATGCACGTACACACAAACACCACACATAAACATGCACACACACATATTCTCACACCACAAACTCTCTCTCTCTCTCACATAAAAACACACACACACACACACACACACACACACACACACACACACACACACACACACACACACACACTCACCAACACAAACCCACTCCCTCTGTCTTCCTCTGTTGCAACTAACTTGGCCGTGATCGGGGTAATGTTCCGCAGACGATGTGCTCTCTCCAGATGTATCACTGTCTACCTGCTGTCGATGGCTGTGACGGATCTCCTGGTCATTATCACAGGAGTGATATTATTGCGGATTATTCCTATCACTTTCCTGTCCAATTTCCTGACCATTGCTCCAGCCTGCAGTGTGAATCTCGCGGTAGCTTATGGCATAAGGGACTGCTCCGTCTGGGTGACGGTGATGTTCACCTATGATCGCTTTGTGGTTATTTGCTGCCAAAAATTGAAAACAAAATACTGCATGGAGCGAACGGCGGCTGTGGTGATCGGAACAGTTACTGCCCTGAGCTGTTTCAAAATTGGATTTCTCTATTTTGCATTTGAACCTCCACAGAAAGCCGAGCCCACACTGTGCAAGATGAAGTCAGCGTTTTATACCTCACCTGGCTGGGCAGCATTTGACTGGATCGAATGCATTTTAACCCTTGTCTGTCATTCGTTCTAATTTTGCTGCTCAATCTCCTCACCGTCAGGCACATTTTAATGGCCATTAGAATCCGCAGGAGACTCCAGGGCAGCGGGAACAGTGAGAGGCATAGTGACCCAGAGACGGACACCCGCAGGAAGCCAATCGTCTTGCTCCTCTGTATCTCGGGTATCTTCATCCTCTTGTGGCTACTGATACTGATAAGTTTCCTCTACGTTCACATTACTGGCATCAGTTGCTTTTCAGGTTCCAATGTCAATGACTCAATTTTCCCTCTGGAAGTAAGCGGGATCGCTCTTCAGTTCTTGAGTTGCTGCGTGAACCCATTTATTTATGCAGGGACACAGAGTAAGATCAGAGACGAGATAAAGCTGGGGCTGAAATATCCACTGACTCTCATTAATAAATTACTGAAATAAACAATTTTTATTCTTTGGGATCAGTTTATGCTGCAAACTAACGTCATAGAAACATAGGCCATTCGGCCCTTCTAGTGTGTGTCGAAACTTTATTCGACTAGTCCCATTGACCTGCACCCTGTGCAAAACCTTCCAGAACTCTCCAACCCATGTATCTATCCAATTTATTCTTAAAACTTAAGAGTGAGCCCACATTTACCATGTCAGATGGCTGCTCGTTCCACACTCAAACCACTCCCCCTGATGTTCCCCCTAAACCTTCCCCCTTCACTCTAAGACCATATTGTCTCATACATATCTCTCCTAATCTAAGTGGAAAGAGCCTACTCGCATTTACTCTGTCTATACCCCTCATAATTTTGTAAACCTCAATCAAATCTCCCTTCATTCTTCTGCGGTCCAAGGAATAAAGTCCTAACCTGTTCAATTTTTCCATGTAACTCAACTGCTGAAGACCCGGCAACATTCTAGTAAATCTCCTCTGCACTCTTTCAACCTTACTGATATCCTTCCCATAGTTAGGTGACCACAACTGCACACAATTGTTAGATAAAGTTAGAGACTGTTAGATTGGTATTGGTATTGATATTGGTTTATTATTGTCACTTGTACCGAGGTACAGTGAAAAACGTGTCTTACAAACCGATATTCCAGGTCAATTCATTAGACAGTGCAGTTACATCAAGTTAGTACAGAGTTCATTGATTTAGTACTGGTGAAAACAATAACAGTACAGAGTAAAGTGTCACAGCTACGGAGAAAGTGCAGTGCAATAATGTGCAAGGTCACAACAAGGTATATCGTGAGGTCATGAGGTAATAAGTCATAGTCCATCTCATTGTATAAGGGAACAGTTCAATAGTCTTATCACAGTGGGGTAGAAGCTGTTCTTAAGTCTGGTGGTACATGCCCTCAGGCTCCTGTATCTTCTACCCAATGGAAGAGTAGAGAACATTAGAATGTCCCGGGTGGGTGGGATCTTTGATTATGCTGGCTGCTTCACCAAGACAACGAGAGGTAAAGGAGGGGAGACTGGTGTCTGTAATGTGCTGGGCTGTGTCCACAACTCTCTGCAGCTTCTTGCAGTCTTGAGCAGAACAGTTTCCATACCAAGCCGTGTTACATCCTGATAGGATGCTTTCTATGGTGCATCGGTAAAAGTTGGTGAGAGTTAAAGGGGACAAACCAAATTTCTTTAGCCTCCTGAGGAAGTAGAGGAGCTAGTGAGCTTTCTTTGAACATAGAACAATTACAGCAGAATTCAGGCCCTTCGGCCCACAAAGCTGTACCAAACATATCCCTACCCTAGAAATTACTAGGCTTACCCATAGCCCTCTATTTCACTCAGCTCCATGTACCTATCTAACAGTCTCTTGAAAGACCTTATCGTATCAGCCTTCACCAACGTTGCCGACAGCCCATTCCACGCAATCAGCGCTCTCTGGGTAAAGAAAAAACTATCCCCTGACATCTCCTCTATATCTACTCCCCAGCACCTTAAACCTATGTCCTCTTGTGGCCACCAATTCAGCCTTGGGGAAAAGCCTTTGACTATCTACCCTATCAATACCTCTCATCATCTTATATACCTCTATAAGGTCCCCCCTCATCCTCCGTCTCTCCAAGGAGAAAAGGTCGAGTTCCTTCAACCTGCTTTCATAAGGCATACTCCGCATTCCAGGCAGCATCCTTGTAAATCTCCTCTGCACCCTCTCTAAGGCTTCCACATCTTTCCTGTATTGAGGCGACCAGAACTGAGCACAATGGCCATGGCATCCACGTGGTTTGTCCAGGACAGGTTGTTGGTTATGTTCACTCCCAGTAACTTGAAGCTGTCAACCCTCTCGACCTCAGCACCATTGATGTAGATGGGTGTATGTACAGCGCCCCCTATCCTGAAGTCAATGACTAGCTCTTTAGTTTTGTTGACATTGAGGGAAAGGTTGTTGTCATGACACCATTCCACTAAGCTCTCTATCTCCTTCCAGTACTCCGATTTATCACTGTTTGAGATATGGCCTACAATGGTGGTATCATCTGTTAGAGCAGAATCTGGCCACACAGTCATGAGTGTATAGGGAGTAGAGTAGAGGGCTGAGGACGCAGCCTTGAGGTGCACCAGTGTTGAGAATAATCATGCCGGAGGCATTGCTGCCTATCCCCACCGATTGCGGTCTGTTTGTTAGAACGTCAAGTATCCAGTTACAGAGGGAGTTGAGTCCTCGGTCTCGGAGTTTGGTGACAAGCTTGGTGAGTATTATTGTATTGAAGGAAGAGCTGTAGTCAATAAACAATAGTCTAACCTAATTGTCTTTACCTCTATATATTGATTTAGAAAACTTTCCTGAACACATTTGACAAACTCCAAGCCATCCAGCCCTTTCACAGTGTGGGAGACCCAGTCACTATGTGGAAAGTTAAAATCCCCGACTATCACAACTTAGTTTCTTACATCGGTCTGCTATCTCACTACAGATTTGCTCCTCCAATTCTCTATGACTATTGGGCGGTCTATAATACAGACCTATTAGTGTGGCCACATCTTTCCTGTTCCTCAGCTCCACCCGTATGGCCTCTGTAGACGAACCCTCAGGGCTGTCCTGTCCATGCACAGCTGTGATATTTTCCCAGACTAGTAATGTCACTCCTCCCTCTTTCATCCCTTCCCCTCTATCAAGTCTGAAACAACGGAAGCCCGGAACATTAAGCTGCCAGTCCTGCCCCTCCTGCAACCAAGGCTCACTAATAGCAACAATGTCATAATCCCACGTGCCAATCCACGCCCTAAGATCATCCGCTTTACCGACAATACTCCTTGAATTGAAATAGATTCACCTGAGAACATTTCTATCACTACAGACCTTTTATTTCATGACCTTTATCCTCCTCCACCTCACTATCTTCTTTAACACTCTGGTTCCCCTCCCTCTGAAAATCGAACTTAAACCCCCCGGAGCAGCACTAGCAAACCTACCCGCAAATATGTTAGTCCCCCTCCAGTTCAGGTGCAAACCGTCCTGTCGGAACAGGTCCCACCTTCCCCGGAACAAAGCCCAATTGTCCAGGAACATGAGGACCATCTTGTTCTCTATCACCTCGCCTGCTCAGTCCTAGATCCAAAGAGTGATACAGCACGTAAACAGGCCCTTCAGCCCAACGCAATGCCGATCAAGTTGCCTCACTGAGCCAGTCCCATTTGCCTGCCTTTGGTCCATGTCCCTCTCAACTTTTCCGATCCACAGACCTGTCCAAATCTCTCTGAAACATTGGAATGGTTCCCACCTTTACAACTTCCTCAGCAGCTTGTACCAAACACTCATCACCCTCAAACCACACTTTTTGGTCCATGTTGTGTTGTGATGGCGCCTTGCTCCTTCCTGCTTCATGTTGTACAATTGTGTCATCAAGTTACACATCACAGAAACAGGCCCTTAGGCCCACCAACTCTATGCTGACCGTCAAGCACACATTTACAATGATCCCTTTTTTATTCTCCCCACATTCCCATCATCTCCCCCCAGATTCTACCACTTACCTGCACGTCTTTGGGACGTCGGAGGAAAACCATGCAGTCACATGGAGAATGTGCAAACTCCACACAGAAAGCACCGAAGGTCAGGTTCGAACCTGGGTCTTTTCAGCTGAGAGGCAGCAGCATTACCTGCTGTCACACTGTGCCGCCCACTTGTGACAAGTTCTTTCTTTCTTTTTACAATATTTATCTTAATTCTGTCAAGAAAATACAGATCAAATGAATCAAAAAGTAAACATACTACTAGATAAATTGTATTAAATTATACTTGAAACCTCAATACTCTATATGAATAATCACACATGATAATTAATTCATAACAAATAAATTGGAATAATTTTATTATTAAAAAAAAATCTAAACCCACTACCAAGACCAAAGCTGTTCAATAAAGAAAAAGGACAATGAAAAACCCTTGACGTATGGCGATACCAGCCAATATCTGTATTTTAGCCGCAAATCAAAAGTTTTTAAAATACTGTTACGGCTGTGGTAAAGATGGATGTAGCAGAAGGATTATCTCTAGAGTCTGTATGGTTCGAATTAAGGAACAAGAAAGGAGCAGTTACTCTACGAGGAGTATTCTATAGTCCCCCCCCCACCACCCCCCCCCCACCCCCCGGACACAGTAGAGATAGAGAGGAGCAGATTGGCAGGCAGTGTTTGGAGAGAAGCAGAAATATCAGGGTTGTTATAATGGGAGACTTCAACTTCCCAAATATAGACTGGAACCTGCTTAGTGCCAAAGGTTTAGATGCGATGGAATTTGTTAGATGTGTCCAGGAGGGATTCCTGAAGCAGTATGTTAACAGGGAATGCCATGTTAGATCTAGTTTTAGGAAATGAACCGGGACAGGTGAAGGATCTATTGGTGGGTGAGCATTTGGGGGACAGTGACCATTGCTCCATAACCTTTAAAATTGTCATGGACAGGGAGAGGTGCAGAGAGGACAAGAGGTTTTTCAATTGGGGAAGGGCTAACTACGAGGCTATAAGGAGAGAACTTGGGAGTGTAAATTGGGATGTCCTTTTTGAAGGAAAATGTACCATGGGGATGTGGTCGATGTTCAGGGATCTTATGCAGGATGTTAGGGATAAGTATGTCCCGGTGAGGCAGAGAAGGAATGGCAGGGTGAAGGCAACGTGGGTGACGAGAGAGGTGGAACGACTTGTTATGGAGAAGAAGGTAGCGTACGTGAGGTATAAGCAGCAAGGTTCAGACAGGGCCCGTGAGGAATATAAGGTAGCAAGGAAGGAACTTAAGAAAGGGCCGAGGAGAGCTAGAAGGGGACATGAAAAGGCTTTGGCTAGTCGGGTTAAGGAAAATCCCAAGTCCTTTTTCAAGTACGTGAAGGGGAGGAGGATACTCGGGTAAAGGTAGGTCCGATTAAAGACAAAGGTGGGAGAATTGTCCTGGAGGCGGCAGAAATGGGAGAAGTTCTCAATGAGTACTTCTCTTTGGTATTCACCAGGGAGAGGAGGTTTGATGATGCGGAAGGGCGTGCTGGTAGGGGTAATGTTCTGGAGGTTGTAGATATCAAGAGAGAGGATGTGTTGAAGTTGTTAAATAATATTAAGACAGATAAATCTCCGGGGCCTGACGGGATTTTCCCCAGGCTGCTTCGAGAGGCAAGGGAGGAGATTGCTGAACCGTTGGTAAGGATCTTTGAGGCCTAGTTGTCGACGGGGGTGGTGCCAGAGGATTGGAGTGTTGCTAATGTTGTCCCCTTGTTCAAAAAAGGTAATAGGGATAGGCCTGGGAATTATAGACCGGCGAATCTCACGTCTGTGGTGGGTAAGCTGTTAGAAAGGATTCTAAGAGATAGGATTTATGAACACCTTGAGAATCATGGACTGATTAGGGACAGCCAGCATGGCTTTGTGAAGGGAAGATCTTGCCTCACAAGCCTGATAGAGTTCTTTGAGGAGGTAACCAGGAAGATTGATGAGGGCAGTGAGGTGGATGTGGTTTACATGGATTTTAGTAAGGCATTTGATAAGGTTCCTCATGGTAGGCTTCTTCAGAAGGTCACAGGCCAAGGGATCCAAGGAGGCTTGGCTGTGTGGATTAGGAAGTGGCTTGCATGTATAAAGCAGAGGGTTGTGGTGGAAGGAGTGCCCTCGGATTGGAAGGCAGTGACTAGTGGTGTCCTGCAGGGATCGGTTCTGGGACCTCTACTTTTTGTGATATTTATAGATGACTTAGATGAGGGGGTGGAGGGCTGGGTTAGTAAGTTTGCAGACGACACTAAGATAGGCGGTGTTGTGGATAGTGTGGAGGGCTGTCGGAGCTTACAGAGGGATATTGATAGGATGCAGAGCTGGGCTGACAAGTGGCAGATGGAGTTCAATCCGGAGCAGTGTGAGGTGGTACACTTTGGAAGGACAAACTCCAGGGCAGTCTACTGGGTGAATGGCAAGTTACTTGGCAGTGTAGAGGAGCAGAGGCATCTGGGGGTTCATATTCACAGTTAATTGAAAGTTGCCTCACAGGTGGAAGAGCAGTTAAGAAGGCCAATGTGATGTTGGCTTTCATAAATCACGGGATTGAGTTTAAGAGCCGTGAGGTGATGATGCAGCTTTGCAAATCTCTAGTTAGGCCACACTTAGAGTACTGTGTTCAGTTCTGGTCGCCTCATTATAGGAAAGATGTTGAGGCATTGGAGAGGGTGCAGAGGAGATTTACCAGGATGCTGCCTGGATTGGAGAGTATTGAATATGAGGAGAGGCTTAAGGTGCTAGGGCTTTATTCACTGGAAAGGAGGAGGATGAGAATAGAGGTATATATAATATTGAGAGGAATAGATAGAGTTGACAGTCAGCGCCTCCTTCCCAGGACAGCAATGCTCAAGACGAGAGTTCATGGCTTTCAGGTTATGGGTGGGAGGTTTAGGGGCGATGTCAGCTGGATGTTTTTCACCCAGAGAGTGGTTGGTGCATGGAATGCACTGCCTGGGGTGGTGGTGGAGGCAGATATATTGAACAGGTTCAAGAGCTTGTTGGATAGGCATATGGAGGAGTGTGGGTTGGGGGGATATGTGGAAGGAAGGGGTTAGGTAGTGTGAGGGTGGTTTGATGGACGGCACAACATGGTGGGCCAAAGGGCCTGTTTTGTGCTGTATGGTTCTATGGTTTAATTCAAAAAAGGTCCCCACAGCGTTTGAAAGTCTCAGATAGATTCCGAAATTGAACAGCGGAACTTCTCTAAATTTAGTTATGACAGAACATCCCGTAAACATTGAGCATGCGTAAGTGGAGTGACTTCCTTCCATTTAAATGACAAGTTAGATGAATTCGCAGTACCAAGAAGGGCCGGTCTACAGGACATTACAGAGGTCTGGTCACAAGGTAAAGAGCTGAATATCCCGGAGTATTTATTAGTGTCACAGAGCAGTTGGCAGATGCACCAACAGGAAGGAGCAGGGTCGGTCTGATAACACAACGGCATCAGGACACTGGGAAGAAAGGAACATGAAGTATCAGTAAGTGGAATCATTTTAGGGGGTAATTGGAAAGGAGAGAAAAAACCTGCCAGTCCCCCTGTTGGACAGAGCAAGAAGAAAATAAGGGCTGAAAACTAGGGTCAAGCAATCATCATGGGCTCATCTTCGACTGTCCATTTCCCTTCACAGATGTTGCTCGACCCACAGAATTCCTCCAGCAGTTTGTGTGTTGCTCCACATTCCAGCATCTGCAGTCTCTTGGGTCTCCTGTGTTAACTCCTTGTTGGTTGGCAAATCAAATTGACAGATGTGGCCTTGAGGAGTTAAGTTCATTGAATGCCGGCGATACGGGTTCCTTGAACATTGTGTTGGAGGTGCAATCGGAGGCAGGATACTTAAAGATAAACAAAACTCAAAATAAAGAAACTGCAGATGCTGGAAACCTGAAACAAAAGCAGTAAAATGCTGGTAACACTCGGGTCAGACAGTGTCGGTGGGATGTAAAGGAGTTAACTTGCTACATCTAAGATATCTTTGACAGAACAGTTGGAGCGTGCTTGACTCCATCCCACTGTAACCAATCGAGGCCCGTCTTTCCCCCACTACTGGAGGCAATTCATGGCTTATTGTCAGGTCTCAGGGAGAAGTGGGCAAAATGTGTGGAAATGGGCTAATCATGGATGACCAAATTGGGCTGTGGGGCCTGTTTCCGTGCTCTCTGCCTCTCCTCCTGATGGACAAGTAGTTGAAAAGGCCACACGATGACCAAAAAACTGACTAGACCTCAGGAGTAGACGGCATCCCCACTGAAGTTCTGAAACTCAACTGTCCACATTAAGTCATGAGTTACCTCAACTTGAAATGGCAGCAAGTCATCATCGATCCCCAGGGACCAGCGAAGGTGGTGATTTCTTTCGATGTGAGTACAAGAAGTTGCAATCAATGTTGTTGAAAATTCTATCATTTGATAGAAACAGTTTGACACAGTTTGAAAATACCAGCCTTTTCCCCAAGTGGTAACATTACAATTTGATTCATTATCAACCACACCAACACAGCTCCCTTTGTTTCAAGGTAACAGATTTTCATACATTGAAGAAAGGCTTTCCTGGCCAAGGCAGATGGGGCTGCACTCAGTGCAGTGTTAGATTACAACGTACCAGGTTATCGCTGTGTGTGTTGGTCATCACAAAGCCCGAGGGACCCTGATGGCTCCCGTGAGAACTGGGAGCTGGAGCCTCGTCACAAACATGGGCAGATGTGCAGACAGAAGGTAACCAGGATGGGAGCCAGGTGTGTGGACAGAGCGGTTTGGGAATGGGGCCAGGTGTGTGGAGTCTGGCTGGGAAAAGAGCCAGTTGTGCCGAAAACCCATGGATGGGAACGGGCCAGGTGTGCAGAGAGAATGGGAGCAGGTGTGTGAACAGAGTCCGGCTAGGAACGGGGAGAGATGTGGGGATGGAGTGCATTGGGAATGGGGCCGAGTGTGTGGCTGGGAGTGTGGTCAGGAATTGCCAGAGGGTGTGGGATGTTTGGGAGGGTGGGAGAGGTGCAGCAGTGGAGAGGAAACTTTCAGTCACTCCACTCATTCAGAAGGAAGGGAGGCAAATGACAGGAAATTATCGGCCGGTTCGCCTGACCTCAGTGGTTGGTAAGATGTTTGACTCCATTGTTAAAGATATTTTAGGTTACTTCGAAGCACATGATAAAAACGCCTAACTCATCATGGTTTCCTTCAGGGAAGATCTTACCTGACAAATCTGTTGGAATTCTTTGAGGAATTAACAGGCAGGATAGACAAAGGAGTGTCAGTGGTTGTTGTTCACTTGGATTTTCAGAAGGCCTTTGAAAGGTGCCGCACATGAGGCTGTTCAACAAGATGGGAGCCCATAGTATTACAGGCAAGGTACAAGCATGGATAGAAGATTGGCTGAATGGCAGACGTCAAAGAGTGGGAATAAAGGGGGCCTGTTCTGGTTGGCTGCCAGTGACCTGGTGTTCCTCAGAGGTCGGTGTTGTGTCCATTACTGTTCTCATTATATATTAATGATCTGGATGATGGAATTGATGGCTTTGTGGCCAAGTCTGTGGATGATACAAAGATAGGTGGAGGGACAGATAATGTTGAGGAAGCAGGGAGTCTGCAGAAGAACTTGGACAGGTTGGGAGAATGGGCAAAGAAGTGGCACATGGAATATTGCATTGGGAAGTGTACGGTCATGCACTTTGGTAACAGGAATACAGATGCAGGCTATTTTCTGAACAGGGAGAGAATTCAGAAATCAGAGGTGGATGGGACTTCGGAATCCCAGTGCAGGATTCCCTAAAGGTTATCTTGCAGGGTGAGTTGGTAGTAAGGAAGGGAAATGCAATGATAACATTCATTTCAAGAGGACTTGAATGCAAGAGCAAGAATATAATGCTGAGGCTTTATTAGGCATTGGTCAGACCACATTTGGAGGATTGTGAGCAGTTTTGGGCCCCATATCTAAGGAAGAACTTGCTGGCATTGGAGAGGATCCAGAGGAGGTTTACGAGAATGATCGGGAGAGTAAATGGGTTAACGCATGAGGAGCATTTCACTGTAGAACAAGGGCTGAGCTTCTGCAGAATGAGCACAGGGAGTTGTGTAAGAAGTTAAGAAGCAGGACTTTGAGGGCAGCGATCTCCGGATTACTCCCAGTGCCACGTGCCAGCGAGGTCAGAAATAGAAAGAGAGGCCAGATGGCTTTGTGGCTGAGGAGCTGTTGCAGGGGGCAGGGATTCAGGTTCTTGAGGGAAAGGTTGCATTTGAACCAGAGAGGAACCAATATCCTTGAGGGGAAATTTGCCAATGCTGCATGGGAGAGTTTAAACTAGATTGACAGGGGGTTGGGACCCTGAGCAGGAGCAAGTCATGCGATAATGCAGTAGCCAGTGAGAGCAAGCTTAGTGATCAGGATAGCAAGGGGCACAATAAAGCCAGGGAAAGGAATACCCAGTTAAACTGCATTTATTTCAATGCACGAGGCTTAACAGGTAAGGCGAATGAACTCAGAGCAAGGATTGGCTCTGAGGACTGGAATGTTATAGCCATTACAGAAACATGGCTGAGAGAAGGGCAGGACTGGAAGCTCAATGTTCCAGGATACAGATGCTATCAGCGTGACAGGGGTACAGGTAAGTGAGGAGGGGGTGTTGCCTTTTTGATAAGGGAGAACATAACAGCAGTACTGAGAGATGACATTCTTGGCGGATTGTCCACTGAGGACATAAATGGTAGAATTTAGAAGCAAGATGGGGAGAGTCAATGTGGTGGGGCTGTATTATAGATCCCTCAATAGTTAGTGGGAATTTGAGGAGCAGAAGTGCAGAGAAATGGATCATAGCTGTAAGAATAATAGGTTAGTATTCGTGGTAGATTTTAACTACCCTGGGAAAACCTGGACCACCCAGTGTCTTAAGGGGTTGGATGGGGCGCAATTTGTGAAACATGTCCAGGGATGCTTCCTGAGTCAATATATCAAAGGTCCTACTTGAGAGGGTGCAATACTGGACTAACTCTTAGGGACCGAGACAGGGCGGGAAACTGAACGGGCAGTCAGGTAGCACTTTGGCTCCAGTGACCATAATTCTATTGCGTTTAAGATAGTGATGGAAAGGGATAGGACAGGTCCACAGGTGAGGGGACTAAAATGGAGCTGGGCTAATTTTGGGGGAATTTGGTAGGATCCTTCAGAGGTCGATTGGATAAGCCTGTTTGAAGCGAAAAGGAAGTATAGGAAGTGGGAGGCTTTTAAGAGTGTGATATCAAGAGAGCAGGAGCAGCATGTTCCTGTTTGGGTGAAGGGTAAACCTGGCAAGGATTGGGAACCTTGGCTGATGAGAGAGATGTAGGCTCTGGTCAAGAAAAAGAAAGAGGCATTTGTTGGTTTTAGGAGGTCGGGGACGAGTGAATCCCTTGATGACTATAAAAAGTAGGAGTAAACTTAAGAGGGAAATCAGTAGGGTAAAGAGGGGGATGAGATGGATCTGGCAGGTAAGGTTAAGGAAAATCCCAAGAGTTTCCACACCTATATTGAGAGTAAAAGGGTGGCTTGGGACAGAGATCCTCTCAGAGATCACCAGGGATGCCGATGTCTTGAGCCAGAGGAGATGGTTGGGATTTTTAATGAATATTTCTCCTCAGTGTTTACTGAGGAGAAAGTCATGGTTGCTTAAGCAATAAAGGAAACCAGAGAAGATGTTTTAGAGATCATTCACACTACCAGTGAGGAGGTATTTGCAACTTGCCTGAATAGATGTACCACCAGACTTAAGGACAGCTTCTACTCCACTGTGATAAGACTATTGAACAGTTCCCTTATACAATGAGATGGACTCTGACCTATGACCTCATGACCTCACGATCTACCTCGTTGTGACTTTGCACCTTATTGCACTGCACTTTCTCTGTAGATGTGACACTTCACTCTGTACTGTTATTGTATTTACCTGTACTACATCAATGCACTCTGTACTAACTCAATGTAACTGCACGGTGTAATGAATTGACCTGTACGATCGGTGTATAAGACAAGACATCGGGTCAAGTGACAATAATAAACCAATACCAATACCAATATTGTTGTTGGTACGTAACACAGAATGCATGGAGTCAGACAGCGAGGGAGACTCTGTGTGTGTGTTTCATTCCCTCTCTCACACACGTGCACGACCACACTGATTGCAAACTGCGATCCTGAAAATTCCCCGTTTTATTCCCACTCTCTGCTTTCCTGTTCCGAAAATTCACAAATCCCACAAACCCAAATTTTGAATAAATAAACCCTCAAATAACAGTGTTTTGTAAACCCACTGTCTACGTTTATCTACCCAGCCAATTACAGATTCAAAATAT